>NW_026533195.1:305000-425000 GCF_028296485.1 Oppia nitens | reverse complement strand
TTTCATTTATTTCATTATTATTATTATTACTATTATTATTTAAATTTAATAGTTTAATTGATGTATAATTTTTATTTATTTATTTTTTTGTATAATAAGTGTATAAAACATTTTATTTATTACATTAAAATTGTTGTTAAATTTAATAAACTGTATATTTTTTTCAATTCTCAATATACATAATAATAATAATAATAATAATAATAATAATAATAATAATAATAATAATAATAATAATAATAATAATAATAATAATAATAATAATAATAATAATAATAATAATAATAATAATAATAATAATAATAATAATAATAATAATAATAATAATAATAATAATAATAATAATAATAATAATAATAATAATAATAATAATAATAATAATAATAATAATAATAATAATAATAATAATAATAATAATAATAATAATAATAATAATAATAATAATAATAATAATAATAATAATAATAATAATAATAATAATAATAATAATAATAATAATAATAATAATAATAATAATAATAATAATAATAATAATAATAATAATAATAATAATAATAATAATAATAATAATAATAATAATAATAATAATAATAATAATAATAATAATAATAATAATAATAATAATAATAATAATAATAATAATAAAATTGCATTAATTTATTTAGTTGGTGTATAATTAGAAAATAATATTTTTATAATTTTTTATTTATTTATTTTTTAAATTAATATATTGATATTCATGATAATTGATATTCAAAAATATACAACAACAAAAATCTATTAAATTTTTATTTGTTTTTATTAAAACTAATAAAACTATTTAGTGATTACTAACACTGATAACTGCTATCATAATATATATGAGTTTTTTTTAATAACCGATTATACAAAATGATAAACAAATTATATAGACGTCTATATCTTCAACAACAACAACAATAAAAAATTATAGATATTTAATACAAATTATAATTTTATTTTTTTTGAGTTTTTTTAATAACACATATGTGTTATTATTAATTACAATTACTCTCTCTCTCTCTCTCTCTCTCTCTCTCTCTCTCTCTCTCTCTCTCTCTCTCTCTCTCTCTCTCTCTCTATCTCTCTCTCTTTGAAAAACATTAAACACATTAACCATATCTTCAATAGACATCAAAATTATTATTATATATATATATTGTATATGATTTTTGTTTAAATAAAATTTTCTATAATTTTAATCAATTTTAATTAAAAACAAATTCATTTGATTCATATATATATATATATATATATATATATATAAAACTCATGTGTTGTTTGTAATCTATTAAAAAAGTCAAAAAATAATACTAATTTTATTATCACTGATATTATCAAATGATGTTTTATTTTATGTTAATTTTTTTTGAATTATTGCTAATTTATTACATAACAAAATTTTTGTGCTTAATTGACTATTTTATGGCAAAACTGTAGGCAAATTATAGTAAAATAAATAAATAAATTGATATTTTAATTATAATAATGTATTAAAATTTTGTAGATTACACTTATTATTTGTATGTGTGTGTATGTATGTATGTGTGTGTGCATGTATGTATGTGTGTGTGTATGTATGTATGTATGTATGTGTGTGTGTATGTATGTATGTGTGTGTGTATGTATGTATGTGTGTGTGTATATATATGTATGTGTGTGTGTATGTATGTATGTGTGTGTATGTATGTATGTGTATGTATGTATGTATGTGTGTGTGTATGTGTGTGTGTGTGTGTATGTGTGTGTGTATGTGTGTGTGTATGTGTGTGTGTATGTGTGTGTGTATGTGTGTGTGTATGTGTTATCTCTAGTATTTAATCGCTTAAATAAATATAAATTAGTGTAGAAAGACATTTGATATTTATTTAAATTAATCGGTTTAAATATTTTTTAAAAATTATTATTAGTATTATTTTCATCCAATTCATAGAGTTTTGCAGATTATTTCTTATAAAATTATAAAAAAAATAAAACTTATGTACTTTATTAAAAAATTATGTATTTTAAATATTAATATATGAAATGTATACTGTATTTCTATAAATTTCTATAATTATTTTTTTTATATATATTTATAAATTAATTTATAATACATTTGAAGAATAAAATTATTATTTATGGCTTGAAATATCTAATACAAAAAATTAATTTAAATGTTTTATTTTATTACATAAAAAAATATTATCTTATTTATTCACCCATCTAAATCATTTATATATATATATATATATATTTAAAATAATTAAAATTAAATATTTATTAGTTATATTAAAATTATATTATATTTATATTATTGTTTAATAAAAAACCAACTATTTTTTTAGTATTAATTTTTACAAATATGGTTTTTTTAAAATACATGTCTAAACCTATATTGGTTATTTGATATGTAAAAATTACTAACAAATTTTATTTATTAGTGAAAATAGTTTATAAATTTTGATCTCATTTAGTTAGAATATTTTTAAAAAAAATATTACATAAATAAAATTAAACAATAATTATTTTAATAACATTTTCAAATAAAAGTCAAAGCATTGTATATATGTTTATATAAACATATTTTAGTTATTTATTTATTTATTTATAATAATAATAATAATAACTAAAATATATTTTTATTATTATTTATATTGTTGTTTCATATTTTCTCAAACACAAACACACACAAACACATACATACATATACATACACACATACATACACACATACATACACACATACATACACACATACATACACACATACATACACACATACATACACACATACATACGCATACATATACATACACACATACATATACATACACACATACATACGCATACATATACATACACACATACATATACATACACACATACATACACACATACATACACACATACATACACACATACATACACACATACATACACACATACATACGCATACATATACATACACACATACATATACATACACACATACATACACACATACATACACACATACATACACACATACATACACACATACATACGCATACATATACATACACACATACATACATACAAAAAAAATTTATTATAGTTTTTATTTATTACATAACAAAATATTTTATGTTAACAATTTTATGGATAAAACTGTAGGCAAATTATAGTAAAATAAATAAATAAATTGATGTTTTATTTGTTTTAATGTATTATTTAATATATGTTTGGTTTTTTCAAAAAAAAGGTTATCATATAAAATGTTTCTTATTATTTTTTAAATATATTTTCAATACAGTTGATTTAGTAATTTTAAGTTTTATTCAGATTTTAAATCAAATCATTTAACAACAAAATAAAATACATACTATTATATTATATAATGTGAATAATTTTTGATTAATTATTTATAATGTTTTTATTTATTTGAGTGAATAATAATTTTTTCAGATAAGATAATAACAAACAAAAAATTATATAAATTGTTTTTTCGCTTTCACTGTATATATATATAAATAGCATTTAAATTACAATTTAAATTTAATATTTTTTTAATTTTGTAAATTACATATAGTGTGTATATATATATATATGTGTGTGTGTGTATATATATGTACAGTATATATTTATTGAAAAGTATAAAAGTTTACATATTTTTATAAAGTTTGTATATTTGACATAACATTTTGAAAATTGAAATTTTAAATTATTTGTTTGTTAATAATATAATCTTTTATTTATTTCCATAAAATAATAATATATTTATTGAGATTTATAGCTAACAAATATAATAATTAAAAATTTGTTTCAAACAATTATTGAAATTATGAATTAAATATTATTATTTTTTTAAATGTAGAAAAAATAAATAACTGTTATATAATTTATATTTAATATTTTAGTTATATATATATAGAAAGAGAAAGAGAAAGAGAAAGAGAGAGAGAGAGAGAGAGAGAGAGAGAGAGAGAGAGAGAGAAATAAAACAGAAATTGAATTTATTTATATACTATATATTAAATAAAAATATTTTATTTTAAGTCTAAATTAAAATTGTTAAATCAAAAAATAAAAATATTAATATTAATATCTTTAATAATTGTAAATTTTCTTAATAAATTATATAGATTTAAATGTTTATTATTTGCATTTAATTTTAATTTATTTAATTGGAATAAAATAATTTTATTAATTACTTTAATTTACATGAAATATTTATTTTTTTTATCAATAAAACTTTAGTCTAATATTATTGAAAAATGTCCTAATAATTTATTAGGAAATAATTTTTATTTTATTTTTTGTTTGTTTTTTACTAATTATTTTTTACTAGTTTATTTTTTTGTTATTAATCAATATTTTGCGAGCGATATTTTTTTTTTAATAATAAATACTGTAATAGTTGTTAATTAAAAACAATTATGAAATAATTTATTTAGTAATTATTTATTAGATATCTATTTATTATTATTATTAATTACTAAAATATTTTTATTAAATAAAGTTATCAGCAAACAAATCAATTCTAATGAACAAATTTTCAATGATTGTGGAAATATTAGAACAATTAAATTTCAAGTAATTTATAGTAATTGAATATTTTTTTTTTATTTATTAAAATTTTCAATTAAAAAAAATGATTAGGGTAAACTTTATACCCGGTTATAATTGAGGAGGTCAACTGGTCAATGGCACCTGGACTGCAATGATGGGTCAATTAGCAAATAATGTAGAAAAAAATTATTTATTTTAAACTAAAATTTTATTAAATTGTTAAAATGTTTATTAATATATATATATATACTGTAAATATATATATAATTTTTTGTTTATTTATTTTAAAAAGACTATCGATATTATTTTGGCACCAATTATCTACAATAGCGATCGATTGAAAATTTGCAATTTCATTTATCCAATTAGCATTTCAAATGATTTATCCATACTATCTGGACATCAAACCGGCTTAACCAAACATTATCGAGTATTACCAATGGTACAACAAACAACATGGCTCATGCTGATGACCTTATTTTTTGTTTTTAATCTTATAAATTGGCTAAATGCATGGATTAATGGTAAAAAATTTAATTTGAAAAATTTTGTTATTAATTCATCGCTTGATCATCTATTAATGCTAATTGGCAAATGTAAGTAAATTGTAAATTATTTTTATATTAAATATTTTTATATAAAATAATAAAAATCATAATTAGTTTATTAAATTTAGAAAATTTTTCTAAATTTTTCTTTTAATTTATTTTATCTCCATTTTAGCTATAATTAGCAATCATTTAATCAATGGTTTTATTGGAAAATTTTTATTTTCATTATGGTTATTAATTTGCTTCATTTGGCTACAATTATTTAATAGTCAATTACTTCAGGAATATACTAAACAACCAATATCATATATAGATACATTTGACGATATAATCAACAACAACAACAACAACAACAACAATCATAATAATTTAATATTAGTCGACAAATCCAGTTATCTTTATAATAACTATCTATCGGTTTGTATGCTTTTTTTCTTAATAATAATAAAACGTTAAAATATACATATAAATAAACATATAAATTTTTATATATATTTATTTTTTATAGAAAAATTATCCAACTTTAAAGTATCAAAATCTATACAAATTTACTAATAGTAGACAATTTTTAAAACAAATAATTAATGATCAATCGGTACTTATAACATCTGATGACAATATAGATCGACTAATCAATCATAACAAAGATTTATCGCTTCATAAGTCATCGCAAAGTCAATGGTTACAAATGGCCGGCCTATGTATTAGGAAATCTTTAAACAATAGTTGGACATCAATGATAAAACTAAAGTAATTATTACTATTATTTTAATTATTATAAAATTTAATTCAAAAAAATTATTAAAATAAATTTCCATTAAATTATTTTTTTTATATTTATTTAGATTTCAAACGCTTTGGGAATCTGGATTGATTTCATATCGACAAAAATTGGAAAATCTACAAATATCTACTCAAATAAAAAATAATATAAATATAGATAATCATAATTCAATACATAATAGTAATGATAATCAATATGATATTGAATATCATAGTATTCATTTAGATGATTTAAAATTATTATTTCAATTATTAATTAGTGGATTAGTATTATCCGTTATTATATTAATTTTTGAAATACTTTATTATTTATATAAGTGTAAACTTAATATTAATACAGTATGATTTTTTTTATATTATACTATAATTAATATAAAATATATAAATATACTAACATTTTGATTCACAAACATTGACGAGAATTTTTATTAGAAACATATATAGTAACCAAAATTGTTTATATATATATTAATTAATTTTTTTTAAAAAACAAAAAGTTGGCGACACTGTATTGTAATGAGTATTAATAAAGCTATTGAGTACACATTATGTCTTTTAGTTATTTCTAGGCACATTATTTCAATACTGTGTAGCCAACAAATTATTAAAATTAATTATTTAAATTAATATAATGAAAACAAATTTTGTTTACATATATAATGTAAAGAGTGTTAGATATTTTAAGTGATACACAAAACAATGGGACACAAAATTATAACAATAAAAAAAAACGTTAATTAATTATGTGTTAAACATATATGTAATCTATATATAAAATTATTTATAAAATAACTCAAAAAATATAACACTCTTTATATATATATATGTTATAAATATTCTCAAATGTTTTCTCATCAAAAATATTGATATATTAAAAAAATATATTGTCTGTAAAATATATTTAAATTACTATTACTAACTAACATTAAATTTTATATAATATATTAATCTAATTATATAAATTGATTGTTTTCCTGATCTTACTTTTTTTTAGTAAAAATTAAAAAATTAATTAATTAAAAAAATCTAAATATTTATTTTAAAATATGTATGTAAATTATTGTAATAAAAAAAATATTAAAAATAGTAGCAATCAATTATAACATTTAATTTTCAAATTATTTATTTAAAAAATGTATTTAATTTAATTTTTTTATATTTTTTATGTTTTTATTTATTTAAACATTTTTAATTTAGAAATACAAATATTTTTGTAAATAACGATATTAATTATATAATAAAACATATATTAGTTATTAAACAAATATATTTTTTTAAAATTTAATTATCATTTTAATTGTGATTCTGGAAAATCTCTAAAATCTTGAGGTTTAGATTTTGTTGTGCTTGATACTATATAAATATAATAATAATAATAATAATTAATAATAATAATAATAATAATAATGAATAAAATTATTATAATTTCATATATACCTATATAATTAACTATAATATAATTAATGTTAAAAAAAACTTACGAAAAACCAATACAAACAAAACGACTGATCCAAATAATACTAGAAAGCGATTCATCATTTTTTGTTTGTTTGAATTTTAAATTAATTTGATTTTATAGTTTCTATTTTATTTTATTTTTACAATTTTATTCGTATTCACTAAAAGATATAACACACATATATATATATATATATATGATTTGATAATAAAAAAAATATTTATAAAATTAATTAATTACTAGTTATATACGTCAATAATTTGTTATTTAAAACGCTATTAAACATATTGTAAATAAAAAATTAACTAAAATTAAATTCAACATGTATGTGTATGTGTATGTGTATGTGTATGTGTATGTGTATGTGTATGTGTATGTGTATGTGTATGTGTATGTGTATGTGTATGTGTATGTGTATGTGTATGTGTATGTGTATGTGTATGTGTATGTGTATGTGTATGTGTATGTGTATGTGAATGTGTATGTGTATGTGTATGTGTATGTGTATGTGTATGTGTATGTGTATGTGAATGTGTATGTGTATGTGTATGTGTATGTGTATGTGTATGTGTATGTGTATGTGTATGTGTATGTGTATGTGTATGTGTATGTGTATGTGTATGTGTATGTGTATGTGTATGTGTATGTGTATGTGAATGTGTATGTGTATGTGTATGTGTATGTGTATGTGTATGTGTATGTGTATGTGTATGTGTATGTGTATGTGTATGTGTATGTGTATGTGTATGTGTATGTGTATGTGCAACCCTTATAATATAATATAATACCTATGACGTAAATGAATTTATTTTCGTTTATATTAATTAATTTTTCAAATACAATTTTTTTTTAAATTTTATTTTATATCAATTCACTTATTAATGAGTTGTCTATATAGATATATATTAATGAGATATATATTTATATATATAGATATATATATATATATAGTGATTATAAATGTTGACCTTTTTTTAAAAAAAACATTTATAATTTAAATAATAAATAAAAATAACAATAAGCAACTAAAAACAACATTATAAATTAAAATGAGAATAATAATAATAATAATAATAATAACAATAGTATTCAAACATATTATATACAGTACGGTACACTACTATTATATGTACACCATATAACAAAAAGTTAAAAATATTTTATTAATTGATTGATTTATTTTTATGGGGAAGGGGTGGGATTAGGACAGTCCTAATAAGTAAAAGTTTTTTTTTAGTTTAGTTTAGGCTGTCTCCAAATTAACTATACATTTATTATTAGTAGTAATAGTACCCAGGTTAGGTACTATGGACATCAATGGCTGATTGACACCACCATCATCTACTATCCTATCCGATGATGACGATGACTGGCCATTATTTTTAACATCCAGTCCCCCACCGCCTACACCACCACCGCCACCACCAATAGCTAGTGTATCCATAGTGCGTAACTTATAGCCGCGTTGTTGGCGTCGACTGTCCGACCTATCGGATCCAATATCGTCGTCGCCGTCATCATCGTCATCATCGTCGTAGACATACCGTTCCCCGCTGATGGTCAACATGTAGGTCCAGGCGCCCAGTATGCCGCCAATGTGCGGACCTATAACACCGGCAGTCAGCCAATAGAGACATTGAACGGGTCTATCAAAAAAATTAATAATAATTATTAATTAATTAATTAAATGTATGTTTTTAATTAAAAGTTAGTTTTTTTTAATGTTTATATATAAAGTATTAATTTTTTTTTATATAAAAATGCAATTATAAAGAAAAAAAAACATAAAAATCAATAATAAAATAAATTAAATACTAATAACAAGTAACCAAATTAAACATTATTTATATATATATATATAACATAATTAATATATATTATATAAAACTAAATATTAAATTATTATTATTTTGTTTATTATATATTTAAATATTTGTAAACATTTATTTAAATATAAAATAATTTTTAAAAAAAAAACTAATTGTAAATTATTAACTAATTTTTTATATAACTAATAGTTTATATTTTAAAAAAACAAATTTTGTTTATTGTGTTTTTTTTTAATTAATTTAATTAATTAATTAAAATTATTAATGTTTTGATAGATCAACACAGTTAGCTAGCTAGCTAGCTAGCTAACTACTACTACTACTACTACTCCTACTACTACTACTACTACTACTACTACTACTACTACTACTAATAATAATAATAATAATAATAATAATAATAATAATAATAATAATAATAATAATAATAATAATAATAATAATAATAATAATAATAATAATAATAATAATAATAATAATATAATATAATAGCAGCAAATTAAAATACATACTTAAATGCTTGATAGCCATAGCCGGCTAATAGCTGGAAAAAACGGGGACCCAGATCCCTGGCCGGATTCAATACGGCACCACAATTCAAGCCGAAAGCTATACATATACCCGTAATCAATAGGGCCAACACCGGTGGCTCCAATGGTTTCGGTGTATTTAAACCGCCCGGATCTGTTATGGCCATTACGGCAAATAGGAGCATCGATGTGGCCACAATCTGGTCGACTAGCGAACCGGTTAACGATACGTGTGCGGCCGGATAGGTTGAAAATATACCGCCAGTAGCCATAGAAACAGCACCGGTAGTATTTGTCCGATAGGGTATCCGATGGCCGGAATCGTAGGCATCGATAGCCTCATAGTAGGCTAGAAATATGCTGAATGCACCCGCAAATGCACCCAGGTACTGGGCTAGCAAGTATAGGGGTATTTTGCGCACTGGGAACTTGTTGCACGAGGCCAGGGCTACGGTAACGGCAGGGTTTAGATGGGCACCTGTATGTTAGATATATATATATATATATAAAAAATAATAATAATAGGATATATAACTGTTAATACATTGTATGGTATATACTGTATATAAGTATTTATATATACACTATATATATATATATATATAAATATTAATTTAATATATTTATTAACAAAAAAAAATACAAACAAAAATATTTTTTAAAAGCAAAAATTAAAATAAAACATTTTTAATTTAAATTTTAATTAAAAAAAAATTAAAAACACATACAAAAAACACATACAAAAAACACATACAAAAAACACATACAAAAAAAACACATACAAAAAACACATACAAAAAACACATACAAAAAAACACATACAAAAAACACATACAAAAACACATACAACATATATATATATATACAATACTAATATATATGTTATTAAAAAAATAATATATATTTTTAAGTTTTTAATTTTTTTGACAATTTTTTAGTTAACTACTAAATTGTTTAGTATATATATATATTTATATACTGTATATATGTTATAATTACCGGATATTTTTGATGCAATGGCAACGCCAACCATAACCCCGACACCAAATGCTAGACAAACGGCAAAATGGTCGACACCTAGTTTATTATCTTTATTTAGTAGATAGTTGGCTATAGCACCGTCACCAAATGCCTATTATTATTAATTTAATTAAATTTTTTTTTTAAAAAAATGTTAAATAAAATTATTAGAAAATATTTTTATATAAATTATAAATATATATATATAAAATACATACTAAATATAATTTTTACTATTAGTTTAATTAAATTAATAATAATTAATTTGGATTGTATTAAAAATTTATTAAAAAAAATAATTGATTTATATTATAATCTAATTATTAGTATTAAACATTAAGTTATATATTATTAATATATATATATATTTATTTACTGTATATAACAAATAAAATATTTAACAATTTAGTTGATTTATTTATTATCAAACAGTTTATTGACACTATTAATTAAAAGTATATTAAAACAGTAATAATAATAATTAATATAAAATATAATAAATGATATATTAATAAAATTGATAATAAAAACACAATAATAACAACAATAAAAAAAAATTTGTTTTTATTACATTTCAATTTATTTAATTGACTATTATTTTAGTAGATTAATAAGTAACTTAATTAATTAATTAAAATGCTAGCAAAAAGTAAATAAATGTTTTCTTTCTCCTAAATTATAAAAATTAATTAAAAAATTATTTTTCCAACTAATAATAGTTTAGTAAATATAAAATTTAAAAAATAATAATATAATCATTAATTTATTATTTACAGTTTTTTTTATTGTAAAAATATTTTTTGATAATAAAAAATTTAATACTAATGTTATTGAAAAAAATAACTGTAATATTGATATAATATAATAGATAAACTAATAGTTATATACAGTATATAAATATTAGCTATATATATATATATATATATATATATATATATATATATATATATATAACTATATTTTATAGTATTAAATAATTAATTAATTATAAAAAAAATTTAATAAATAAATTTAATATTTAATACTAACTAATATATATATATATAAGTTTAATCAGTTATTTAATTAGCTGTATATATATATATATAGCTAATTAAAATTATATATATATATTATAATATTTAATATAATAATATTGATTATATTTTTAAAAATACTTACAATAATAAAATATGTACCAAAAAATTCGGCAAAAAACTCGCGCAACCATTTTGGTCGACGTCCACAAAATAGACCGCAATTTTTATTTGAATTATTATTATTATTATTATTATCCATTTATTTATCTGAAAAAAAATTATAATTAATTATACTAATTTTTTTGTGGGTATTATATTGATAAAATTACAAAACAATATTGATATTAAATTACATGTATATATATAATTACAAATACAATTGTAAAATATATATATATATATATATATAATATATCAATGGACTATTAAATAATAATAATAATATTAATATTATTTTTTTGAAAAATAAGAAACTTATTTATTACTAAACTTATTAAATACTATTTTAAATTAAAAAAATAAAAGTTATTAAGTAATTATATATATATATATAACTTATTTTAAACTATATATATACCGGTATAAAATATTTTTAAAAAAATTTTAAGTTAAATAAAATTTATTGTCATCAAAATTGATAGCTGCAAAATATAATAATGATGACAAATATACAATATATTGTATTTAATATTATTTTATATTCGGGTAATACAAGTGTGTATCACTATATTATATACTGTATATATATATATTGTGGGTATAATTTTTAATGTCAATCGTCTACTGCAATAATAGACGGCAATTGCGTAAACTTATTGAAACATTATTACTCTCTCTCTCTCTCTCTCTCTCTCTCTCTCTCTCTCTCTCTCTCTCTCTCTCTCTCTCTCTTATATTATATTACTAATTATATATATATTATATAATATAATATATATAATATACAGAATTTAATAGATATACGATGAAAAATAGATAGATAGAGATTATATATATATATATATATATATATAGAGAGAGAGAGAGAGAGAGAGAGAGATTAAAAGTGAGAAACTATTTTTAGATTCAAAAAAATAAAATATTATAAACTCAATAATAAACTAATTTTATTCAATAAATTATACATACGATTCTGTAAACAAATTAAATATTTCAAAAATTAATTGCATTTAATTAGTTATTTACAGTATTAGTATTATTAGAGTATAAACTTAATTAATATATTCAGTATATATATATATATGTAAATTATATAAAATATAACGATACTATTAATACTATAATACATAAAAATAATTGAGTTTTAAACTGTTAGACTTGGTTAGTGATTAACAAATTGATTATTAGACAAATTTATTGCTAAATAGTAGTAGTTTTTATAACTATAGAGATTTACATTATGTTTGTTACTATGTTTTTGTATGTGTGTGTGTGTGTGTGTTTATGTTATGTATGTGTGTATGTTATATGTGTGTGTTATGTGTGTGTATGTTATGTGTGTGTATGTTATGTGTGTGTATGTTATGTGTGTATATGTGTATGTATGTATATGTGATATGTGTGTGTATGTATGTGTGTGTGTATATTAGGTGTATGTATGTGTGTGTATATTATGTGTATGTATGTTATGTGTGTATGTTATGTGTGTAATAGACATATAACAACTGTGGGTTTGTATGTAATTGTCTGCAATATATTGCATCAGAATATTCTGTATATTCAGAGAGAGAGAGAGAGAGAGAGAGAGAGAGAGAGAGAGAGAGAGAGAGAGAGAGAGAGTACTTGAAAGTGCAACTAAAATAAAGTCATAGTAATAGCATATTATTTATGTGGTTTATAATTAAATATATTTGCAATTTGTTTATATTATACTCAAAAATAATGTATATATATATTGTATAAATATATTGTATTTATTATTAGATTTATTTTTAATATAATATTCATTATAATTGTTGATATTAAATGCAAATTATATAAATATATATATATATGTATACAAAATATGTATAATTAACAGAATTTTGTGTTCAATATCTAATCATTTTATATATATATATATATATATATATATATATATATATATATATATATATATATATATATAAATAATGTAAATATAATTTAATAGTAAATAAATAAATAAATAAATAATTTACTTACAAAAATAAATAATGATTGTCTAAAATATATTATAAATTTGTACTATCAATGATAAATATATTATTATTATTAAACAATATTTGTTTCAATCATGTATTATAACAACATTTTTTAATAATGTTTGTAAAACTTGATTAATTTAATTATAAAAATAATATATATATATATATATTATAATATATATATATATATAAATATATTAGTAATTTTTATTTTAATAATTCAACTATAATACACATACTAAATATAGCAATATTTTTTGTTACAAATAATTTAGTATAACTATTAAAATTCAATTATGTCTAAAAAAATTTGCGTAAATTTTATTTTTTCTGTGTTATTGTTTTTCAGTGAAATTAATAATAATAAAATGTCTATTTATTATCCAAAAAAATAATATGTTTATATTAAGTCAGATATATATATATATATATATATTGAATATATTGTTTGTTTTCATTTTGTCGTTGAATTGTTAGCAATAAGAGAGCGCCTGTTTAGCGCATATTCTGTATAAAATATTCTGTAAATAAATATATATATATATATAGATATATATATATATATATATATATATATAATGTATATGTAGTAAATAAATAAATATATATATGATATGTATGTATATATATCATGTATATATAGTATGTTTATATAGTATGTATATATAGTATGTATATATAGTATGTATATATACAGTATATATATTATTGTTATTATATAGAGTCTAAATTATAGATTATATATTATATATATGATATGAATCATAAAATAATTTATTGATTAATAAGTAATAGAGTGATAATAATAATAATAATAATTATTATTATTTTTTATTATTTAAACAAATTAAACAAACAAAATATCTATACTTGTTTTTAATTTTAATAAATGTTTCATGTATTTATTATACATACAAAAAATACATATTGAATTCAATATTCAATTGTGAAAATAATTTAAAATATTTAAAATATTGATTTTATATTTAAAAAAAAATATTTTACAAATTGTAATCATATTTAACAATAAATTACTTTAGCATTAGTTTATTAATTATTATTAATTATTATTGATATTAAACAAATATATTTCTAAAATAATAAATAATAATAATTAATGTTTAATTAGTCTAAAAAAACAATTTTAAATATAAGATTAGATAATTTAAATAATTATTAAATTAATTTTTTCTAAAAACTGTTTATAAGTTTATGAGCTTGATAGTTTTAATTATCGGTATTTTTTTAATTTATAATTTATAACATTTTGTTTGTATTTTTTTAATGCCACACAAACTGTAAATATTAAATTTAACAATTTTTTTTAAATAAGTTTATATTATTATTAAATTATCTATAATTTTAGATAAAAGTATAATATATACGAATTTTTAGAAAAAATCTTAAATTATTTTTTTTAATAATTTAAAAACTAAATAATAATATAATATACTATTTATAACAAAATAAATTGTTTTAAATTATTTGCTAATTAGATAAAAAATAATAATTATTACTTACTTGAATTAAATAATTTTTTGTTGTTGTTAATTGTTGTAAATAAAAAAATATTTTTTATATTATATTTGACATAAAAATAATTATATATATTTTAATGTATCGCATAAAATATAAATGATAATTAATTAACTAATAAGTTACTCAAATTACTTAATAAATAAATAAATAAATTGATAAACATTGATATAGTTTTAAGCAAAAAACAAAAAACAAAAAACAAAATATAAATAATTTATTGAAAACTCAGCCAAAATTTGACAAATATATAAACAATATTTTTTTTGAATGTATAATATTATTAAATTTTATTTTCAGATAATTAAATAATCATTAATTAAGTTTTATTAAATATTTTAAATAAATACAATTGAATTTTAAAAATTATTTTTTTAATATTTGCAATTTATAACAATAAATAACTAATTATAAATTGCAATAACAATTAATATTTCTATATATATATATATAAATCAATCTATAATAAAATAAATTATATGTTTAGCTTGTAATTAATACATTAGATTATTTAACAATATTTAAAATTTAAACAATTTAGTAAATAACTTATACAATTAAAAAATCACTTATAATATATTATTTATTTAAAACAAATAGTTTAACAACAATAATATTGATTAGATTTTATTTCCCATAAGATTTTTTGATTATAATAATTATAATAATAATAATAGATATTAATATTGATTTTATAAATAATAAATTTGAAATCATTTATAAACTTTAATCTTTATTTACAGTTACTATATATATATATCGTATAATTTTCTAACTAATTATTATCATATAATCATATGTTAAATATTAATATATATATTTTTTTGATATCATATCTATCATTAAATATTATGAGTAATATATAATTAATATTTATATAATAATAATAATAATACTATAGACTCAGTGATATTATTATTATTATTTATTAATATTAAGTATTAGTAAACTTATTATTATTATTATTAATCATATCAACTATAATGACAACAACAAAATATTTATATATCAATATATATATTGAATTAATTTATTAATTAAATTTTTTTTATAGACATTACTACAGTATATTAATAATAATAATAATAATAAAGAGGAGAAAATAATAATTAATTGTTAATTACTATCAAAGAAAAAAAATTATTTATTTTTTTCAATATATATATATAAAATATTCATCAATTTTAATTGGAAAATCAAATCTAATAAAACTAATTAAAAATTGATAAATAATTTTTAAATTTTTAGTTGTTTGTTGTTAAATATAATTACTAATTCATTAATTATAAGCAAGGTCATCATAATTAATATTTAATCTATAGTATAAAATAAATAAATAATAAAATTTAAATTTATATATATATATATATATATATATATATATTATGTAATTTCCTATTGCAGTAATACTGTATACTATATTTAATCTAAATATCAATAATTATTTTTTTTTTAGTTTTTTTTTAAAAATTATCATAATTTTTAAATGCATTTTATTTTTGGCAATTAATGCACACAATAAAATCAATATAATTTTTTTTTAAATTATATTTTATCAATTAATTAGTTAATAAATAATATCATTGCTTATCATACACGTTAATTGACACTGTTATAATAATAATAATAATTATTATTATATTTTATGCAAATATTAAATATTTAGTAATAATAATAATAATAATGATATAAAATAATTGAATTATAAATTACTACATGAAATAAAGTAATTTTTTTAAATTTATATTTTTTTAATTTTTACTTTAATTGTATTTATAAGTTTTTAAATTTTTCTATAAATAATTAATTTTTTAAACATAGCAATTTTGCCAATAAAAAATATTTAAAAAAATATAAGTTATTAATAAATAAATTTTAAACAAAAAAAAACAATTAACTAATTGTTAAACATTTTCACACTCACACACACACACACACACACACACACACACACACACCACAACAATTAATTTTTATTTTTAATAAATATTTATATATATATATATTAAATACTAATCAATATTATTATATTATAATAATTACTACAATATACTAGTATATTATAAATTACAAATCTATAAAAAAAATTTACAAATAATTAAATAAATATTAGAACTTGTTAACTATTTATATATTTATATATAATAAATATTTAATTATTACTTAAATATATTATTATTATTATTATTATTATTACTTAATTTATAATATTTTATAATAACTTATTATAATACTTTAATTATTATTATTAGTAGTAAACCACCTAGATCATTGTTAGGTGGCAAAAAAATTAGGTACCATATCATACTAACTACTAAGACTACTATTACTAGTATATATATATACTATTATTATGGCGGGGTGGGGTAGGGAGTTCCTAGGTAGACATCACATAACTACCCTATCCTATACTACACCCTATACTACTATTGTGTAGACATCATCACACCCTACCCTATACTACCCACCTAGACTGCCAACCTCAAAAAAAAAATACCACCCTACTCTACCACCCTATACTACTAGGTTTAGACATCACACCCTATACTACCCAACTAGACTGCCCACCTAAAAAATAAACTACCCATAAACTACCCTACCCTACCCATACACCCCCCCCCCCCCGTAGACTACCTAGGCCCGTTGACAAATTAGGCCCTTCCTTGAACCGCAATGATCGAAAACCCATTTACCCGGGTTCTCAATCCTACCCTTTTTCGTAGCATCCAGGGCTACACACCGTTGCCCGGGTGACTGTTTCCTGTATTGTACAAAATTTGTCCATTTAACATCCTGGCCGTCCACCCATCTAGTGTTTTTAGAAAAAATCAGAGAGATCAATTTATAAAATAAATTTCTAACATATATATTAAAAAACAACAATTTTTCTATCTATCTATCTATCTATGGGATCCCTACCCCCACCCCACCCCCTATGGTTTAAGTTTATTTTGTTTTTTGATGTAATAAATTGTTTTTTATTTTTGTAAACATAGAAAAACTAAAATATTATTAATAATATTTTGAATTATTAATTTAAAAAAAAGTTAATTAATTGTTATTATATTTTTAAAAACTATAATATCGACTATTGATTCAAATTTTACTACAACAACAAAAAATAACTGATTATTGCTAAATATTATTATTATTATTATTATTATTAATATTATTATTATTATTATAATTATTATTATTATTATAATTATTATTATTATTATTATAATAATTATTATAATTATAATTATTATTATTATTATTATTATTATTATTATTATTATTATTATTATTATTATTATTATTATTATAATTATTATTATTATTATTAATATATATATATATAGAAATTTATTCAAGTTAGAAATTTTCTAGTAGAAACTATTTTTTTCAATCAGGGAAATTTTCTAGAAACACTATCCATTTTGCCCATATCTCTATCTACACACACCCACCCACCCAACCTACCTGAGCCCATGTATTTCATCATCCCGGGCCCCAATCCAAAACTGATCATGGGAGTGTTTGGATGCCAACACCAAACTGTAGACCAGGCGCTGTTCCTCAGTACTATTAATGGATACCAGGGACAGTTGACTATAGGAATGTCCAAAATGATAGCTAAACAATATTTGACAGATTTCTTTAGCTTCATCATAGCTGGCATCGACACCTGTTAGMACCCGATAGCCTTTCATACCCCGGACCAGCCAACCCTCCCTGGGATTGAATGCCGATTCATCGCAATCTAAAAATTTAGTTATTAATTTTTTATTTATTATTAATTTTTTTTTTTTTGGTTAGTTTTATTATAATTTAGTATTAATTTTTGTTTTTATTCAAATAAAAAATAAATAATAGTTTTTTTTCTAATAATAATAGTATTTTTTATTTATTTTAATTAATTAATTAATTTATTATTATTATTATTGTTATATTTTTTTGTATTCAAATAAAATAACTGATAGTTTTTTTTATATAATAATAATAATAGATTTTTTTTTATTTATTTAATTAATTAAATTAATTAATTATTTTTTGATTTGATAGATTAATAATATAATTATTTATATATATTTAAAAATAATTTTTCATCAAGCTAATCATTTATTAAAAAATAGCAATTAATTATTTTAATTAAATATTTTTTTGATTTTATGTTTACAAATATTTTTTTTTAAAAATATATATTTATTTATTTTCCATATAAAAGTTATTATCATATATTTTATTCACCGTATATTATATTGTAAGTGAATATTATATAATATAGATATTGAAGTTATTATAAGTTTATTTATGTTTTAGTAAATACTAAATAATAATTTTTTTTTAAAAAAAATAATAAATAATATTTAATTTTTATACTATTAATATATTTTCATTTGTTTAAAATTAATGTTAATTATAATTTTTAATAGAAATATTTAATTTTTTTAAAAAAGTTTACATATAAAATAATTAATAAATTTAAATATTGGAAAAATAATGAATTATAAAATTTTCCATTTAATTAATTAAAAAATATTTTAAATATTTGAATACTTTAATTATACTATATATATAATATATACTATCAATATAAATGTTTTTTAAATTTTTATATCTAATAAAAATCAAAATTTAATAATCATTACAATCTTGAAATACCTTGAAATATTGAATAATTTATTTTATAAAAATAATTAAATCATAAAATATGTAAATTTGTTTGTTTTTTTTTGTTGAAAAATTAAAATGTTAAAATAATCACTTACTTGTATATGCAATATAACAATACAATAAAATATAGAAATAAAAATTATTTATATAATGTTTGATAATTATTATGTTTGAAATAAATTTCATAATTTTATTAATTATTATTATTATTAATAATTTAGATTTTAATATTATAACTGATTAATAACTGTAAGTTTAAAATATTTTATTATTTTTTTTTATTTTAAATTTTATTTTGCTTACAGCAAACTAACCACAACAACAACAAAAATTAAATAATTATTACACAAAATTGTTTACACAACGATATAAATTTGCAAAAAAAATAACTAAAATAAATAAAACGATTAAATTTTTATTGATTTATTAATTATTTTTATTTTAAAAATAATTATATATATATGAATATAATTTTTATTCAATAATTAATTGAATTATTAAATTTTATTCAAAACTTTTATTATTATTATTATTATTATTATTTTTGTTGATTTTTATTTTTCAAGATTGAATATTTTAATTTTTATATAATTTTTTTATATATATATATATAGTTTTATTAGATTATATAATATATATGCACTTTATTTATAAGTTAATGTTTTTTTTTGTATTAGTATAGTATAGTTTAGTTATTAACAACAACAACAAAATAATATATTTATATGAATTGATGTCAAGTGTACTGTCAATGTGTTTGTAGGTAGTATTGAATGGCAAACATTTTTAATAGACTTATACATAATCGCCGGCAGTCTACGTATGGTTGTGTAGAGTTAGCAATAATAACGTCGTATTTTATAAATATAAAAAATACACACAAAAAATAATATGCATATTTTTATTTAAGGTACAAAAAAATTATAAAAAATAATAAAATATAATAAAAAATTATAAATAATTATAAATAATTATAAAAAATATAAATTATAAAAAATTATTAAAATTTACAAACATATACATTGAAATATTATTTTCAGTAAAATTTCGTCTTTTATGTGAAAATACATCATTATAAACTGAAAATGACCTTTCACATACACATGATGTCATAGGAGCGTATTTAAAAATATTTTCATTATTATTATAAAAATACTCAAAATCTGGATTTTTCTCTAAAGATTTATTTAATTTTACTAAAACAGATGATTTTAAACATTTTCTTAAATTTTTAATAATATTAATCTGTTCATAAATAGTTGAAGAATCAGATTCTAATGAAGTAATATTATCAACAATTATGTCAAAAGTTTTCAAGTCAATAAGTTGTTGCTTAAGTATAGGATTATTGATACTATTTTTCAATTCTTTAATCACATCATTATTTGGTTTCAATTGTTTAACATAATCAATCACATTATCGTAATATTTCAAATAATAAAATGAAGAATTAAGCCAACTACCCCATCTTGTGAGTATTGGATGTTTAGGCAAAGGTATATTAGGACAAAGAGATTTAAATTCTTGTCTTCGTTTTGGTGAAAAATTTAAAAGTTTTTTCATATTTCCAACAAAATTATCTGCAATATTATTATTTAATCTTATATGTTCACATACGCGATTAAGACAATGTGCTAAACATGTTACGTGTCTTAAATCATCAAACATATTTTTAAGTTTATTTACAGCAGCAATCATATTCTTTGCTTGATCTGTAATACATAATTTGATTTTATTTTTAGGGATATTATTTCCATATAGTTTTTTTAATGCATTATTTACAGCTTCAACTATAGAATCTGCTTTCGTATTTTTTAAAAACTCTGTTGATAACAACATTGGTTTATGTAAATTTCCATCTAATATCCCAACACAAACATTAAAAACAATTCTAGTGCTTTTATCAGTTGTTTCATCAAATATAAGATAAATAAAATTATTTTTAATAGTCGATTTTAATTTTTCTAATATTAAATTATATGCTATTGGCAATTGTTTTCTTACTATTGACTCATCAGGTATATTGTACTGAGTATATTCAGTCAAAAAGCTTTTAAATTTTTCAAATTGCAATTTGTAATATGGAATATTCGCAGCAATTAATGTTATACATAATTGAAGTATAAAATCTTTTTTAGATTTTGGAAGTATTTGCGTCAAATTTTCTGTTGATTTTCTTTTATTAGCATTTAATATAATTTTATTTTTGTGTTTTGTTTGACTTATATGTCTTTCATAACAATATATTACGTGATTATAATCATTAATTTCAATGTAATCATCACATTCAATACATTTAAGTTTGCCAATATGAATGCAAAATGACTTATCTTTAAGTATAATACCATACATTTTGTTGAGTAAATTTTGGTTGAATTTTGAGGTGTCCGGTTGCTGTTGTTGTTGTTGTTGTTGTTGTTGTTGTTGTTGTTGTTGTTGTAAATCTGAATATGGTTGGTGTACATTATGATATACAGAAATACTTTGTTGTTGTCGTTGCTGTGGCTGTGGCTGTTGCTGTTGCTGTGGCTGTGGCTGTTGTCGTTGCTGTGGCTGTGGCTGTGGCTGTGGCTGTGGCTGTGGCTGTTGTCGTTGATGTGGCTGTGGCTGTTGTCGTTGATGTGGCTGTGGCTGTGGCTGTGGCTGTGGCTGTGGCTGTGGCTGTGGCTGTTGTCGTTGATGTGGCTGTGGCTGTGGTCGTTGATGTGGTTGTTGTTGTTGTTTAGATATGTTGATAAAGTTAACAAATGCATTGCCAAATGTATGATTTTTATTGCTGTTGTCACGTGATGCCATAATTGAGTTTTGAATGTTTTATTACAATTATAAAAATCACTTTTGAATATATTATTAGATGAATGAATCAATTGATGTTTAAATAAAATAATTATTAAACATTAAAAACAATATAATTAATATAACTAATCTAAATAATATAATAAAAAACTTTTTTTATATATTTATTATTATTTTGTGTCAAACATTCACTACTTTTAATATAATAAAACTGATAATAAATAATTTGTTTTAGTCTATTTATATGTTTATTTATCATATATTTAGTCATATGATATGTATATACTTTTTTTTAAATATTTTAAAAACAAAATAATCACATGATTTACATGTGATTTTTATATAGAGGTATTTTGTATTGTATGCATAAAAGTATTTAAAATTTTTTGTGTGTTATCTTTATTTTATTTTACTTATATATGTTATAATCTTTTGTGTAAATATAGACACATTTTTGCCTATCCTTACTTATACATACAGTATATACTGTCTATAGAGTATACTGTATTAGTATAACATGTATTTATTATATTTTGTATATACAGTCAAAACTATATCATAGTCTAAACCAATGTCTATCATAGACATTGACTTTTTAAGAGTCAGACTCACACACATACATACACATACATACACACACATATATACACACACATACACACACATACACACACATACACACACATATATACACATATATACACACTCATACATACATATACACACACATACATATACACACACATACATATATACACACTTACATATACGCACACATACATACATACACACACATACCACATACACACACATACCTCATACACATATACCACATACACACACATACCACATACACACACATACCACATACACACACACACATACACACACATACACACACATACACACACATACACACACATACACACACACACACACACACACACACACACACACACACATACACACACTTGCAAATTGATTAATATTTAGGTATCAGTTTGTATTGACACTAAAATAATGAGAGTTTTTTATATACAGTTTTTTATTGTTGTTTTTGTATTACATTAAGAATTTCTTAATTAAATCTCAATATATTAATAATATTAGTATAAGTATTAGTATTCTCTCTCTCTCTCTCTCTCTCTCTCTCTCTCTCTCTCTCTCTCTCTCTTCTCTCTATATATATATATATATATATATATATGTTTGTCTGGGAAACTTTTAAATTAGTAAAACTATGTACTACTATATATTGAACTAAATATATTACACAAAATATATAATACATTCACATATTAAAAAAAATTTACATAAATTATAACATTGTTTTAGATACAGTATATATATAKRTATAGGTATAGAAAAAAATTTCAATCAATAACCCTCTATGCAAACATTTTAATTAAAAAAATTTTTAGTATTGATGTTGTTTTTATGATATTATAAATGTTTTTTTTTCTTAATTATTATTAACATTATGTAATTAACTCTAAAAATATTTCAATAGGTATTTTGAAAGATATATATATATATATATATATATATATATAGAGAGAGAGAAATAATTTTATTTTTTTAATAAACTTTTATTCTATAAAACATTTTTTCTTTAAAGAATATTCTATTGTTTTATATATTTTATTAATATATATATATATATTATCAATAATGCATATATAATATACATATAATTTATATATATATTATATATTTATAACTTTATATATTGATAATTAGTGTAAAGTTTGTCTAATGTAATACAAATACAGGTATATATATATATATATATATATTTGTTGGGTGTGAACACCATTGTGTGTGAAATAATATATATATATATATATAATGCAAATAATTTTAACATTAATATTATTATTATTATTATTTCTATTGTTTTATCTTTTACTTTATTATTATTTTTTGTTGTTGAAAAAAAATCTTAACATATTTTTATTATTATTTAATAATGATTATTAAAGTGTATTTTAAATATGTACTAATAAGTTATATATAAAAAATCTTTTTTTTTTATATAAATTTTTTATTTTAAAAATAAATATAATATTTTCTCCTTTTAATTGCTATGAAAATTTTTATTATTACTAATGTTTTATAATAAAAATAAAAATATTTATAAAACTTATGATATTTTATTTATCATTTAATTTAGTTAAACATATAATTAACCGTATTATGCGTTATCTTATTTTTCTAGTCTAACAAATATATATATATATATATATAAATGTTGATAATTTATAAATAATTAAATATTATATATATATATATATAAGTATTTATTATTAATATATATATATAATAGTATTACTAATGCGGTAATAATATGAAAGATAATTTAAATAATTTATGATTTTGTTAGCATAAGTGAGTGTTAGTATATATATATATATTAATATATTATTATTATAATATAAATATAAGCGTAAAAATCTGAAATTAATTTTTTGAGATAAAATATTTTTTGATGTTGACCTATATATTAGGCGCCAATTTACAACATTTTATTACTTATATATATATATATAGATATATATTTTAATTTAAAATATTTTTTAATCATTAAATTTGTGTGTTTGTGTGTGTATTTAATTTTTATATGGTATCCATTAAATATTAAATAAATCATTTTTGTTTAAGTCTCTCATGAGATTAGTGTTTTTAAAAACTATATATATATATATATCAATTATATATATATATATATATATATATATATATATGTGAATTAAAATTATTAGATTTTAGTTTAATGAATTTTTATTGTATTTAATATATAAATCTATTAATTATACAATATATATATATATATTAATTAATTATATTGTATATTACAAAAAAAATATAAATATAAAAATTTTTTAGTAAATTTTTACTCAATAAAAAAACAATAACAAAATTCCAATAAAATAAATGTCTAATATTTTTATATATCAATATATAAATATAAATATATATATATATATATAAATTATTTATTAATTTTTATTTAGAAAATTATAATTATTATCTATCAATACATATACTTATATTTTTTATTAGCATTTATTTACAATAAATATTAAAATCAATTTTAATATTTAAATAATTAACATAAACGCAACTAATAAATATTATTTTTTATTATTTTTTTGTATATATATTTTATTTATTATGTTTTTATTTTTGTATTTATTTAAGATGATTGCATAACTACATTACACAGTAGTATTATTATTACTATTATAATAATTCAATGGTAAGATAATAATAATTAATATTATTATTATTACATAATATCCCTGTCCTACATACTAGTGCCTCACTAGTAATAATAATAATAATAATACTAATAATAATAAAAGGCTAACAACTTGTATTAATATTATTATTATTATTATTATTTAGGAAAATATTGAATATATATATATATTTTTTTAGTTAATTTATTTTGTTTACAATTTTTGTTTTATAATAATTTTATTTTCTAACTAAGCATTCAATATATTGTGAGAGAAATAAATATTTATTTCATAAAACCAATCGTAAAGAGAGAGAGAGAGAGACAACAAAAATATGTGTTAATAAAAATATTTTTATATTTTATTAATAAAATGTGAGAAAATATAATAATAATAATGAAAATAATAAATTATATTTTTGAAGCTTGAAATATTTTTTGATAAATTTTTGTTGTTGTTGTTGTTGTAAAAAATATTTTCATATATTATATATATAGATATCTATAATAGTTTAATATAATACACAAACATCTATTAATAATAATAATAATAATAATAAATTTCTCACTCACTTATGGTATTTATATTATTAATTTTATATATATATATATATATATTGTTGTTGTAGTAGTAGTGATCATACTATTAATAATAATAAAAAAAACATTAAATTAAAATAATAATAATAATGTATTAAATATTTTAAACATCATATTTATTTTTATTTTTTTTTTTTGATAGACATATAAATTAATTTTCAAAAAAAAATTTTTTTTTTAATAGACATATAAATATTAATTTTGTGATAGATATGTGAAWATATATATATATTTATTTTTTCTATGTGTGTATTATATTTTGAAACTATTTTTATAATAATAATTTTTTTCTTAAAAAATAATTTTTAATACTTTTTAATATTATTTAGTGAAAATAAATAAATAAAAATTATAGTGAAAATCTACTATTAATAATAATAATAATAATATTAATAATAATAATCAATTGACAGTATAAGTACTTTAAGGGCATTTTTTTGTTAATAAATATTAATTGTTAAAAATATTATTATTATACTGTAAGTGCATATTAATTAAATTATAGTTTAAATGATAATTTATTTTATTTTTTTTAAATAAAAAAACCCCTTAAAAATTACAGAAAAATATATGAAATATGTCCTTGTTTAGAAAATTTGAAAATAATAAAAATAAAATATAAATATATATTACCTATAAAAATAGTGATCTGTAAAAAATTTTCACACATTTAATCGTTTAATATATATATATACTGTTTGTTATATTTAATATTAAATAATATTTTCAATAATAATAATATTATAAATAATTATAATTAATAATAATATAAATAATTATAATTAATAATAATATAAATAATTATAATTAATAATAATATAAATAATTATAATTAATAATAATATAAATAATTATAATTAATAATAATATAAATAATTATAATTAATAATAATATAAATAATTATAATTAATAATAATATAAATAATTATAATTAATAATAATATAAATAATTATAATTAATAATAATATAAATAATTATAATTAATAATAATATAAATAATTATAATTAATAATAATATAAATAATTATAATTAATAATAATAAAAATAATTTATTTTCAAATAAACAAAAAAAATAGATATTATTATAATTAATATAAACTTTTACTGTAAATAAAAAATCGTTTTTTTTGTGTTGAAATTTTTGTTGTCTATATATTTGTAAATATATTTAACTAAATATTATTATATTTTGTGGGTGAGTGGGTGTCATCAGCATCATTATCATCATCATCATGAGTGCCATACATGTGCAAAATGTGACTTTCCGKTACAATAAAAAACATCAAGTACTKGATAATTTGCAATTAAGTGTCGACACCGGCCAGATATATGCACTGTTAGGACCGAGTGGGGGCGGCAAAACTACCCTGTTGCGATTGATATTGGGCCGTATAAACTTGCAACATGGTCAGATCCGGATACATGGCCACCAGTCGCCCGGTGCCCGAGCTAACAGTCGTATCAGTTATATGCCACAAAATCAGGCCCTATGCCTGCAGTTCAATGTTGGACAGACTATGCGCTACTTTCAGCATATTTATCGACAATCGCGGACGGAGTTTGAGGACAGGTATGTGTGAGTGTATGTGTGTGTTAGTGTGTGTTAGTGAGTGTGTGTGTGTGTGTAAATGTATGTAAAATATATGTATGTGTGTGTGTGTGTGTGTATGTGTGTGTGCATATGTGTGTGTGTGTGTGTGTGTGTGTATGTATTTGTATGTGGGTATGTACTGTATGTGTGTGTGTGTGTATATCTCTATATATGTGTGTATGTATGTATCTCTATGTGTGTGTATGTTTTAATGTATGTGTGTGTATGTATTTAATGTATGTGTGTTTATGTATTTAATATATGTGTGTGTACTGTATGTATTTAATATATGTGTGTGTACTGTATGTATCTAATATATGTGTGTGTACTGTATGTATTTAATGTATGTGTGTGTATGTATTTAATGTATGTGTACTGTATGTATTTAATGTATGTGTACTGTATGTATTTAATATATGTGTGTGTACGTATTTAATATATGTGTGTGTATGTATTTAATATATGTGTGTGTACTGTATGTATTTAATGTATGTGTGTGTATGTATTTAATGTATGTGTACTGTATGTATTTAATGTATGTGTACTGTATGTATTTAATCTATGTGTGTGTGTGTCCGACTAATTAGTTTTTATTTTATTTTTTGTTCATACAATTATTATTATTATTATTATTTATTAATATAAAACTGATTAAAAGTTTTATTTATAATCAGATTACAAATAATATTAAGTTTAAATAATAATAATAATAGTGTTAAAAATAATATTTTTCAAAAAAATATATAATAAACTATCTTAGATTTAAATGTAATTGTATTAATATTATTATTATTTATAAATTATAAAATAGTATACATATAATAAGTAGATACTAATAAATATATATATATTAATTGTTAATAAAATTATTAATATATAACTAAATGTAATGTAAATGTAAAAAACAGTAAAAACAAAACGACGCAAAAAAACTATATATGAATTGTTTATAAAATTATTATTTAAAAAACAAAATACAATAAAAACAAAACAATGCAAAAAACTATATACAGTATATATTATTTGTTTATTAAATTATTAATAGTTAACTAAATTATTAATTAAAATAAAATAAAACAAAACAATTTAAAAAACTATATACAGTATATATTATTTGTTTATTAAATTATTAATAGTTAACTAAATTATTAATTAAAATAAAATAAAACAAAACAAAAACTTAAAAAACTATATATATATATTAATTGTTTATAAAAATTAATAATATTTAACTAAATTATTAATTAAAAAAAACAAAATACAATAAAAACAAAACAATGCAAAAAACTATATACAGTATATATTAATTGCTTATAAAAATTAATAATATTTAACTAAATTATTAATAAAAAAAAATAAAATATAATAAAAACAAAAACAATGCACACAAAAAAAACTTTAACATTTATTAATTTTTTAAAAATTTATTAATTACAACACATTTATTAATTTTTTTTAATTTTTTTGTTTAAATAGATATAAAACCCTAAAATCAATGCTTGAATTGCCGGACGATGACCGGTGTCTGGTCGGCGACCTAAGCGGTGGCCAACAGCGGCGCCTAAGTCTAGCGGCAGCCCTACTAAACAATGCCCGGCTTCTCATACTGGACGAGCCTACTGTCGGTATCGACCTATTACTTATACATAATATTTGGCACTATTTGAACCGACGGTGCCTACAGGGAGGATCTACTATTATGTTTGTTACACACTATATCCAGGAGGCTAACAATGCCCATACGGTTGGCCTGATGAGGAACGGTAGATTGTTGGCCGAACGAAATCCCCAACAATTAGTTACCCAGTATTCGTGTAGTTCATTGGAAATGGTTTTCCTAAAATTGTGCTTGCTAGATAATAATAATAATCATAATAAGCAACATAAWAAAAATTATCAWGGTCATAATAMTGATAATATTATTATAAGTAAAAATCAAAACAATAATTATAATGCTAATAATAATAATAATTTTAGCATGCTAAATAATAATGATAATAATAATTTTAGCATGCTAAATAATAATAATGATAATAATAATAATAATAATAGTAAAATAAATGCTAATATTAATAATAGTAATAATAATAATATTAATTTAAATATTGATAATGATAATTTAATTAATAATAATAATATTTATAATAATAATAATAAAACTAATAATTTAAATACAAATTCAATAAAATCCAAATTATTAGAAGATCAGAAAACAATCATTGAAATGATCATGTTCAATTTATGGATAATATTAGTATTAATCAAGAGGAACGGGCTAAAATATTTAAATATGAATAGCGCACTGATATGTATGCTATTACCGGCAACACAGGTAGTCATCTATTGTCTAGTTTATAGTAAACCGATGATTGAAATGAAAATTGCTGTATTCAATGAAGAGGACATACATGTTAATAGTAATAATAACAACAGTGACTATTTAACTACCGGTGCCGTAGCCGCTGACCAAACAACCTATAGTCACAATATACTCGAATCACTGAAACCAATGGAACGACACCTACTGAGACCAGTCGGCTATCCGACACTTGCGAGTGCTATACAAGCGGTAGTCGATGGCCAGGCAGTCGGTGCCGTATGGTTTCATCAGAACTATTCGGATTCAATGGACTCGCGACTGGATAATCCGTACGATGCCGATCAGGATATACTAACATCCAGTTCCCTACATGTCTATGTAGATAATTCCCAGATAATATTTGGCAATATATTTATGCATTCATTGAGTGATGCCGTTTGGTCAGTAGTATCTAACTTAACGACTAACCAACCGGCCAATCGGCAATCATCATCAGCAGCACCCGGTGCTAGTGGTGGTCGTGCTAGTGGTGCACCACTAATGATGGACATACCTATCCGTGTTGAGAAAACACCCAAATCGGCTAATCTGATATTCAAAGATACTGGCCTAGCGGCTAATCTGATGTTTTTTATCTACCTAAGCCAGATAGTACTGTCCTCACTGGGTCTGACACAGGAACGTAAAGACGGTCTATTTGAACGATCATTGGTGGCCGGCGTTGGCCATCATTTGGTACTSRTATCACATTTGCTRACYAACYTGGCACTGGCATGTCTACAAATTGGGCTTATGTACCGGCCGCTTTCTACGTATTCAATGAGGTCAACAACGGTACCGGTATGCTAGCGGCCGGGCTATTGYTAGCAATGGCCGTCAACGCGGTTACGTCGGGWCTGGTCATATCGGCTGCACTCTATGAAGAATATCATTGTATGATTGTCCTGGGGTTCCTGTGCGCCCCCCAATTGTTTACGTCGGGTATGTTTTGGCCMCTGGAATCSCTGGACCCCCTACTACAACTAGCCAACCGATTGAGCCCCCTGTGTGTCCCAGTGGAAACTATGCGCAATATTATATTGCGCGGTTGGCCACTGGCCAATCGGGCGGTTATGTTCGGGTTTGCCGTAACCCTGGCACCCAGTCTACTGTTTCTGGTACTGGCCTTGTTTATATTTAGATATAGACAATTTTAGGACCTAGGTTAATTTTAATTTATAATTTTTTTTTTTTGTTGCTATTTGTTTTTTTWTATATATAAAATTTATGATATAGTTATTGTGTATTTTTTTTGAATCAATTTTTTGAATTATTTAAAAATTTAATTAAATATTTTATTTTTTAATTATTATTATTATTATTATAAATATGTACTATAAGTATAATTTTTGTTTAAAAATTTTTTTTTGTTTTTGTTGTAAATATTTTAAACTGATTATTATTATTGATTTTAAACAATATATAATATATTATTTTCATTTATATCGTATGATAATTATATTAATGTAAAAATTAGTTTTAAAATTTTTTTTATTAACTATTTGTTATTGTTATTATTATTATTATTATTAGTAAATATAATTTTAATATTATTATTATATTTTGATTTTTTTAAATCAATTATATTATAGATTATTACACAATTAAAGTGTGATGATAATTAATTATTATATTAAAATAATATAAATAGAAAATTTAATAAGTATTTAAATATTTACAGTTTTTAAAAGTGGCAATAAGTTTGTAAATATAAAAATAAATAAATAAATAAAATTAAATGAAAGTTACTGTAAATTTATAATTAATCAATTTTTTTTTTATTAATATCTATTAATATAAAATTTAATTTTTTAAAAACTATATATGTTTTATATAAAGAAAATTTTCTATCTTATACTAGATATAATAGTTATTTATTTTTTAGTTTATTAATTAATTCAATAAGTATTTCAATTATTAATTTTTGATAAAAAGAGATTAGTTTATAATGTTATTTGAAATCAATTTTTTTATTTACTATAATAAATATTGATTTTATTATATTATATTTTATTATTAAAAAAAATATATATACATTATAATAAACTAAGTTTTAATTTATTATTGTATTTTATATATTTTAAAAAAAAAATCTGTAATTAGATTTAATGATTAATAATATTAAATTTTTTTTAACTACTACTAACTTATATTAAGTTTATAATTAATTTGTTAAAAAATATAAATTTAGTTTTATGTATATTATTACACTATTATTTATTTAATGAATTATATATATATATTAAGCAAACTATATTTATCTATAACTATTAAAGTCTAGACTTAATTGATCTTGATTAATTTATAATATATTTAAGCATTTAATCTAAACAATAACTATTTCATTATGTATTATAGATATAAAAATTATTTTATCATTAAATGAAATTCATTAGTTATTTTTTTTGTTAAGTAATAATAATAATAATAATAGAAAACAAATATAATACTGAAAAATATTTAATCTAAATATAAAATTTTATATAAAACTATATTTAATTTCAGTTAAAAGATATAAGTTTATCTATTAAATATAAAAAAATAATAATTTTTATAATTTTTCTTTATATAAATATAAGTAAATATAAGTAAATTTATATTTTTTTTAAAAAAAACTATTTAATATAATTGTCATAATTTTGTAGGTATAAGTGTATTTTAAAATATAAAAAAAATATTTAATAAAAATTATAATAATAAAAATAATAATGATTAAAATATTAACAGTTGTAATATCAATAATAACAATAATAATATTAATAATAATGTTTATAATTATTAGTAAACTAACAATCAATCAATCAATTAATTAATTAATAACAATAAAAATATTTTTTTTTAAAAATCAATAATAAATTATGATATGTATTTAAATTTATATATATAATAATAATAATAATAATAATAGTTTTACATAAAAGGTACTTATTTTTAAAATTAAAATTTTAAAAAATGTTATAAATTATAATATATATATTAATAACGATAAATATAGATTTATAAATTATAGAGCAATTAAAAGTTTACTGTTTTTAAAAAAAAAATTAAATTACAGTATTAAATGTAATTATCACTAATAAATAGATTAAGCAAATTTTTTTTTTTAAATAAAAAACTTTAAATTTCTAAAATTTAAATATTTACAATAAAATCAATTAATCACAAAATCATAGATTATACAATCAAGTTATATATCCATTATTTAAAAAAAAAATTACTTATTTTTCAATAATTAAAAAACATATTATTTATTTTTGAATACAATTTATTTCTCAAATAGTAAAATAATTCAAGTATATATTAATATTTTAATATTATTAATTTTTTTTAATTAAAAAAAAATATTTTAGTAGTTGTTTATTAAATAAACAAAAATTACAGTTGACTTATAACTGCTTTAATACCGGCCCATAGTTCGGTAGCCGAGGCACGTATATGACCGGGCGGTAACATAAAACCGTGACGACCCTTATCTCCTAATAATTATTAAAAATAAACAACAACAAAAAAAGTAAGTAAGTTAAAATTGTATATTTTTTAAAAAAAATAAAAAATAAAAATATTAGCTAGTTAAAATTTTTAATTTTTAAAAAAAAATTTTTTTTTACTTAGTTCCAATGCAAATGCTACTTTAATGCCGGCTGTATCGTAGGCCCAATCAATACTTGAGCCTGATGCTTTATCTAAAAAAATTTTATTTTTAAAATTTTTTTAAATTTAATTAATTAAAATATAAAACATAACATAATAAATTATTTTATTTTTTTCATATGGTATTATAGTATTATTTTTATTTTATTTAAATTAACATGTTTATTTTTATATATTAAACTAAAAATTACTTTAAAAAGTTGTCTACTTCATATTTTAGTTTGAAATATTAAAAAAATAAAACATAAACTTTAAATATTATTAAATTAATGTTTTTTATTAACTATAAATATACTGTATTTATGTATAATAAAAATAAAATAATTTTTTTTTAAAAAAAATATTGTTAATGTTTTAAAAGTGTTAATGTTTTTTTTTATAAATATAATAATTTTTATAATCTATAAAAAAATCAGCTAGTTGAAAATTGTTAATGTTTTAACTCATTTTTTCAATTCAAGGTTATATTATTTATTTATTTTTAGGTTCAATAGTATCTATTTTTTTAATAGCTATACTAATAATTTATTTTAATAATTTTTAATTATTATTAATATTTTTTAAAAAAAAACTATACATACATATTGTCCGGGCAATGGTTCCCTTATTGAATACCAGTCCACTAGTGGCTCGGATAGCATCTACGGCACGGGTAGACAGTCTTTCCTAAATATATAAATAAATATTTTTATAAACAATTTGATTTCTATTAAAATATAAAAAATAATTTGATTTCTATTTAAAAACTAAGAAATAATTTATAATTTCTATTAAAACTAAAACTAATTTAATTTCTATTTAAAAAATAAGAAATAATTTAATTACTATTAAATAATTAGAAACATAGCATTTATATCTAATTATAAGTTTAACCCCCCCCCCTATCCTACCCCTGATTACCCCTCCCCACCTCAATTAACAACTTACCAGTTGGGCATAGTTGGCCGGCGGTACCATAGTATAGCCGTACGGATACATCCATAGCTGACTGAACGAGTGGACAGCAAAATAGGCCGCAATTCGGCCTTTTTTGGACATTACCAGATTGGCCAGTGCCTGGGTCTCCAGTTCGCTGAACGGTTTCGGTCCCGGATAGGACTCGCCACTCGGGTCTCGCTGGACACCCGACTGGCCGAAATGCGAGTCAAAACTAGAATTATGACAAAAATAAGGTGTATTTTTATTTGTTGGTTGAAAGGAACGGTAGTTCCGTTTAATAGCTTACTTTCGGTTAGGATCGGCACCCATATGGCCGCCCTGTTGTGGCGATCGTGTYTTACGCCACATCCKATTGACTGAATGACTGTAGACATACCCATCGGGATTRAGTGTCGGTATAATTATGAATTCAAATCTACGTAGGAGTTCCTCATTAGTCGWATCGGTTAACAGATTGTTTGCTATCCATAAGCACGAAGCCGGCGATATCTATACATACAGTGTATGTGTGTGTATGTGTGTGTATGTGTGTGTATGTGTGTGTATGTGTGTGTATGTGTGTGTRTGTGTGTGTGTGTGTGTGTGTGTGTKTGTGTGTGTGTGTGTGTGTGTGTGTGTGTGTGTGTGTATGTGTGTGTGTATGTGTGTGTATGTGTGTGTATGTGTGTTTATGTGTATGTATGTGTGTGTATATGTATATATATATAGACAGTTAGATTAGGTTTAGTTAGTTTAGTGACACCCTATTCATCATAACTAGACCTACCCATTCACGGGCGTGAATACCGCACTCAAGTAWGACTATCTTTTTGGTACCGGTGCTGCTAATATTATCAGCTATGGTTATGGATGGTATAGGCCGACCCTCGTAGGACTTTCCAATAGTATTATAGACAGCCCTGGAGTCTATAGATAAAACACAATATGTTAATAATGTTAAGGGAAGTCATAATTATTTTATTTTGATGGCCAGTCAGTCAAATAACATACTGTTTCGGCCAACTTTGGACAGTTCACCGACAATATCGTCGTACGAATGATAGGTTGATTGATAATCAAACAATTGGCGAAAACGGCGYCGGTTTCGATCATTTTCCTCCCGTTCCCCGTCTATGAGGGTCTGRAAATTTTCGGCCGTTATTTCGTAGCCGATCTGCGATTGATTGAGTGCCTGAAGAAAATCCAGGTTTTTCTGGTCGTCACCCGCGATAAGTGTCATAACTGGCCGCATGTCGGGGAACGGYGGGTTCCAGTAGTCCATCTAATAATAATAATAATAATATATATTTTTCGGATAATTTGTTAATTAAAAAAATATAATTATAATAATATTTTAATTTTTACGATAATTTGATAATTAAAAAAATAAAATAATAATTATAATAATATATTATATTTTTCGGATAATTTGTTAATTAAAAAAAATTAAAATAATAATAATATTATGATTAATATTATTATTATTAATAACCAAAAAAACTAATTATTATTTAGTTTATAATTAAAATTTATAAACATTAACATAAATATTAAATACATTTAATTGTATTGTTTTTTTTGTAAATAATTATTTTTTATTTTTTTTTATTAAATTAATAATTTAGTTATATTTTATTTTATTTACTGTATTTAAATCTATCAATTATTTGATAAATTTTTGTTGTTAATTATTTACATTTAGTTTAATACTATTTATATTTGATTTGATTTGATTACTATTTATACTATTTATTTACTACTAATTATATTTGATAATAAAGTTTATAATTATTAATAGTATTTATTAGTATTAATAATTAATTATCAAAAAAATTATAATATCAATAAATYTATATATAAAAAATAATATGATATTAAAAATCATTTCTARTATAATTAATTTACAAATTATATATATATATAAGTATACAATAATAATAATAATAATTTTATTTACTATACCATGAAATCGGTGCCCAATTTTTTAATGTCAGCTAAATTTTTCAGATTTTTCGGTAAAATTTTAATCAATTTATGTTTACTATAATTAATGGGTACAACACYAYYACCATCATCTGATTTAACATTATTTTGATTATCAATTGTTTCACAATTAATAAAATTTATTACTAATAGATATGTTAATATAACTATTAATTGTTTTGATATATTAAACATTATTGTATTATATATATATAGATATAATTTTTTTAATAYACTAAATACTTATATATATAATTAATATATTAATATGTTTAGTGAAATGTTAATACTATACTATAAACTATTGATCAAATTTTTCAAAATATATATATATTATAAAATATAATGTACTAAATATCAATTATGATTAAAAATCATATATATATATATATATATATATATATATATTATATATAKATAKATATATAATATATATACAGTATTACTGTTTAGTGCACATGTATTTTGAAACATATTTTTTGTCAATTGATGTCTGGCTATAATAATAATAATWATTATTATTTAAMAAATATTTCAAACATCATGTTTTATTTAGATATTTTATTATTATTTTTATTATATTTATTTTTATAGGGGGGGGAAATAACAAAAAATTAGACTACAAAACAACAAAAATTTTAAATAATTAAATATTAATAGTTTATATTAGTTTTATTGTTATCATATATATATATATATAATATATATATTGATATATTTATTACTGTTTATATATATATATATAATTAAGGACAAACACATCAAACATATGTTACATCCAAACAGTAGTTATTAATTTTTTTTTATTATTTTAGTTATATATGATATTATATAATAATCACGTTTCCTATTGTTTGAATTTTTWAAAAAAAATTTTATATACAATAATATATAAATATAATAATTATTGTAATATCACTAATTAATTTGTAAAAATTAGTACAACAAATAATATATATATATATATATACCTCWTATATAWATAATAAAAATAAAATTGTTTTATATATATATATAAATATAAATATATTTAATTTATTAATTAGTAGTACAAATAACAAATAAAATAATGTATTATTTGTTTGTTTGTAAATCAATATTAATAGTTACGTCAATTATTTTTGTTGTTATTAATTATATGTAATATTTTTTTTATAAATTATTTTATACAATAGGCGATAAATATGCAAAAAAAATAAAAATTTTAAAAATAAATCAATAATAAATTAGTAATTAACAATTTTTAAAAAATGTTAATAATTTAATTTAATAAATAAAAAATTATTAACAGTAACTAAATTAAAACTTTTAATWATTATTATTTTAATTATAAATATTACTCTATTTTATTTTCATGAAAAATAACAAAAATAATCATTTATCAAATTAAAGTAACAAAAAAATTGTTTTTATTAGTAAATAAATAATTTTTTTAAAAAAAACATTATAAATTATAATTGCATAATATTGTAATTTATTACTATTATWATAATAATAATAAAAAACAAAACTAACTGGGTGTTTATAATCCAAATATATTATATACAGTATATGTATATGTATATTATACATTATATAGATATAATATAATACTAATAAAACCTTTATTATTATTATTATTATTATTATGAAACTATTAGTTATAATACCTGTTATAAAACTTACAGTATTTACAGCTAATTTTACAATTAACTTAAATGTCGATAAAAAAATGATATATATGATTGATGATTGMAAACTATGTTTGATAAWAAAATATTAGATATATCAAAAATATAATATTTTTATTTATTATTTTTGACATTATGTTAACATTGAAACTAAAAATATTAATATATTTTTTTAGAAATAATCTAAAATATTAACAAATTTATTCAATATATTATTATGTTTTTATTGTAATAAATATTAATAAAATATATATATACTGTATATAAAAATTTTTATTGTTATAAATAAAAGTTAATTTAAAAAGTTATATTTAATGTAAGTATTAATATTATTATTATTATTAAAATTAAATTAATATTATTGTTAATTATTAATTAGTATTTTAAGTTTTTTAAAGCAATTTTTTTTAAATATTGATATATTTGTTTTTTTTGTTGTAATTTATATGTGTTTTTATTTTATACATAAGTTAATTAAATATAATAATAATAATAAATAATTTATTATTAGAATTCAATTCAAATTTTGTTGAATAAATGTTTATCTAATAGATTATATAATAATGTATTTTTAAAACTGAAACTGTAATAAATATATATTATTTTATTTTTTTTTGTTATATTTTTATTGTTTGAACTAAATTTGAGTTGAAATATATTGATTATTATTATAATATGATAATACATATATTATGATAATTTATATTAGATTATTGTATTTTTTAATAATAATAATATTATTAGTATTATTAATAGATATATATTATAATATCTCCTTAAATATAAATAGCTTTAAATATATATATATATTATCGTAAAAAAATTAATTAATTAGTTTTTATTTAACAACAACAACAACAATCATATTAAAAATAAATAAAATAAAAATTATTTTATCAAATATTATTATACTTATAAAATACAATTAAATATTTATAACWYTAAGTGCARAATTATAATTATGATTTTTATATTTAAAAACTTTTTTTTTAATTTTTTTTAATCTACATATTTTTTTGATTGATTTTTTTGTTGCTATTGTTAGAAAAATATATGTAAATTTTAATTATTTCAGTGACTATTTARTATATATATATATATAACAATTGAATAAAATCTAAAAATTATTCAATAAATTATAATTTATTATTATTTTTTTGTTGTATTATCAATTATTTTAATAATACAATGGTATATAAATTTATATATACAGTATATAATATATTTTTATGATTATTTTAATGTTAGTTTCAAAATYATATTTAATSAGTTAATAAACTTTATTTATTATACATTGAACACAAAATTATTAATAATAATAATAATAATATCTAACGGAAACTATAATAATTTATTATTATTATTATTATTATTATTATTATTTTCTATTAATACTATACTATTAATACAACAAAAAATTATARATATAAAWATATTTTTTTATGTTAATACATAGATATATATATATAATATTAATATAAAAAATATATATACTTTTTGTCTAACTTTTTATTGATTAAMTTTATATCAGTTATACAATTATAATATCAAAATAATTTTCAGTTATTAGTTTGTATTAAAAAATTAATAATAATATTTGTAAWCAATATATATATATATATACCAWTTTTTTATACTAAATATTTTTAATTAWTTTTTTATTTTTTCTAATAATAATAATAATAATGGACTTCAAGAATCTAACAATGAATAAACAATGTATACAATGGTTGCTAACAWACAATAATACCAATGRAWWTSATAATAATTTTAATATCAATAATAMTAATAATAATACTAATAATTGTAATCTAAGATATTCAGTATTTATAACCCAGGTAATTATATAATTAATTTTTTTTACAAAAAATAATAATATTTAAATTATAATAAAAATTATTAAATATATATATATATATATATATATATATTTGTTTAATAGAGTCATCATTTAAAAGACAATGTCTATGAAATATGCAATGAATTTGCATTAGTTATTGAAGTGTTCAGGGATTACCTAAATTGCAGGTATTTATTATTATTATTATTTTTAATTAAATAAATAAAWTTTTTTTAGTAAAATATATATTTAAAAATATACTAAACTTTAAGTATATATATATAGACTAAAAATAATAATACATTTTAGAGCTATTYTAAACTAACMTAAAAAATATATAGTAATATAATTTRTTGATTACTACTAAAAATTATATTTACAAAATATTAATAGATTTTATTTAATATTATTTATTTATTAATTATTTTTKTGTATATTGTTAGYCATTAATTAGTATTATWGTAAATAAWWTTTGTTTACTTAAACAAATAAAATTTTTAGTAAAATATATWTWTTTTTAAAAAAAACACTAAACATTAAATAAATATAATTTTTACAAATATATAGTATTATAATCTATTGCTTACTACTACTACTACTACTACTACTAAAAATTATATTTASRAAATATTAATAGTTTTGAATTTATATTATTAATTAATTAWTTTTTTTGTGTGTATATTGTTAGACATTTAGTTAACTATTTAAATTAATTTTTTAATATTATTATYATCATCATAGACTTATTTTTATAAAACCTAACCTGGAGATTGGTGGCGATTTATTACCAAATGGTACATGGACAGGTGTTATGAAAAGTATACAAGATAATGTAAATAAATATATWTATTATTATACAGTATATAATTTATATAATTTTTTAATAAATTAATTTATTCAAAAAAAATTAATTAATTTAATTTAAAACAAWATAGTTTTATTTATTTATTTTATAAAAATAGATGTTTAGTTATAATTTATATGTAATATTTTTTTGTTAATATTTTATTAATTACTTATTTTTTAAAAAAACTATTATTAATAATTGTTCAGAAAATAATAGTTTTAACAAACTGTAAAAATTWAAATACTTATTAAAAATTAAACATAATATAATAGTATTTATTATATAAATAAAATATATATATTACTAATAGATACTAAACTTATTATTGAAAAATTAATACAATTATTTTTAATTGTTTTGTATTTTTAATTACAAAAATTAATTATAAGTAGATATACTTTATATATTTATATATATAAATTAATTATTGATTTATTAAAATAATTTATAACTGTATTTTGTAATAACAACTAAACTAAACATCTATTTTTTAGTAATATWTAATTACCAAATAGATACTAAAATTATTAATAAAAAAAATTAATTATATTTTAATTATAATTATTTTTTTGTTATCTATTATAATWAGACTATTGACATATTGGGTACAGCCATGGCCTACACWAGCGACCGACTGGCCATYSAATGYGATTCAATMTATCCTATAATGATTGGCAATTTGATAACCATACTATCGGGTGAAGTTAGCTATGTTACYAAATTTACCYTGCTMGGWTCATTCAAACTATCAACATGGTTGGCCATTGTGGCCATATTTTGTATATGYAACCTWATAACCTATATAAAATTATGGTTACGTTGGCATAAACAATTTAATAATGATAATGCTAGTAATAAAAATCATCATCATGGTCAATTGATGATTGGTGATTTTCAATGGCATACAACCCTATTATATATAATTTTTGATCACATACTGGTCCTAATTGGTAAACGTAAGTATCAAATATTATTTTTTAAAAATATTATTTATTTATTTAAAAATATTATTTATTTATTTAAAAATATTATTTATTTATTTAAAAATATTATTTATTTATTTTAAAAATATTATTTATTTATTTAAAAATATTATTTATTTATTTAAATAATATTATTTATTTTTTAGACTTATAATTTATTTATTTAGTTTAGTAAATAATAATGTTTTACTAATAACAAAAATAATTAATTATTATTATTTTTCATATATATATATATATATAATAATAATAATAATATTGCGTAATATATTGTTTATGTCAAAAAAATAAACAAATATAATTATTTATTTATTTATTTTTTTGGTAAGAATGAAATAATTATATTAAATTTAAAAAAAATAAATAAAATAAATAATTTTAATAATAAATTTATTAAAAAAATTTTTAAAAAATTATTTAACAATATCTAATAACATATCTAATCTAAACTAATTTTTTTGTTAGTTTATTAATATATTTATTAATTAATTAATTAATTAAACAATTACAGTTTATATATATCGATATAATAAATAAATTATTATCATTTTAAACAATTTATTTATTATTTTGCTTTTTTATTAATTAATTTTTTATTATTTTTAAAGCTGTTATTAGCAAGCACATGAAATTTGGTAAAATGTCCAAGATTGTTTTTGCCATATGGTTTGCCAATTGTCTATTTTGGACACAACTATTCAATAGTGAACTACTATCTAATTTAACACATAAGCCAGTGTCGACAATAGATAGCCTGGATGATATTRTCAATAATAATAATAATAATAATAATAATAATAATGGTGCTGACAATAAGCTAACGGTGCTCATWGAAAAATCAGGATTTGTCTACAATTACTATTTACATGTAAGTGCCATACAGTATATAATGCTATACAGTTTATAAATACAGTATATATATATATACAATATATATATACTTTATATATACTATATATATACTGTATATATATTGTCTGTAACTATAAAACTAATAAATATATGTTTATATATTATATATATAATTTAAATAAATATATATTTATATATATACATATTTATAATATATATATATATATATATATATATATATATATATGTAAATAATAAGATTTATTTAATTATTTTTTTTAATTATTTACTAATAATATCAATAATAATAATAATATTTTTTTTAAAATTAGTAATCAAATAGTAAAATTATATATTAATAACTTATAAGTTAAAAAATAAAAAAATAGAATTAAACATAATTTTAACATAAAATTTAATTCAAAAAAAAATTAAATAATGAAATAAACAGCTTAATTATAATATATATTAAATTTAAATAATAATTTTTAATTACAAAAATTAATTTCAATGTAGATATACTGTATAAATAAATTAATTATTGATTTATTTWWAAAAAATTATATAATATTTATTTATWTATATATAATTTTAAAGGATTTATATCCAAATTTAAATTACCAAGATTATAATCTATTTGAAATTGATACAATGAAAATATTGGGCAAAATTACAACTGGTAGGTGGGTGCTCATACATGATGAACCGATTATCGATGATATAGTAGCCATGAATCCTGCACTACCCCTACATAAATCATATGAAAACAAATGGTTAGGTATTGGCGGTGTATTTGTACGCAAATCATTGGATAGAAATATTAAACAAAAATTTAAACAAAAGTAAGTGAAAAAAAACATTAATTTATTGAAATTTATTTTTAAAAATTTATTATTTTTTTATTATTAATTTTGAACAAAATAAATTGATTGCTATTTTCCTCTATCACTAATCAATAATTTTTTTTAAAATATACTAAACTGTAGTAAAAATTAATAATATTAAATATATTCATTAAATATATATATATATTCTAGAATTTAGTTAATAATTTTTTTTTAAAAATAAATTAAAAATAATTAAACTTTTTTTATAATATAACTACAGTATAACTTAATACATTATATTATATATATAAAAGTTATTTTTCTATATTTATTAATAAATATTTTTTTAATAATGTATTTAAATAAAAATTTTTGGAAAAATTACATACTGTTTGTGTATTTTAATTATTTTAAATTAATGATTTTTATGTATTAAACTGTAATAATATAATAGTTAATATTATAATACAGTTATACATAACTTTTAATTATAAATTTCTAGCAATTAAAAGATTGTCATTTTTTTATTAATTTTTTCTTTAATTTATTAAAAATATTATTTATATTATGCTTTTTATTTATTAGTAATGAATAATTTAGTTATAATTTTATTTAAAAAAATAGTTTAATTAATGAATGAATTATTTTTAAAAAAAAATATTTTTTATTTATTTTAATATTAAAATTTATTTTTATTTTTTAAAAAAAAAAAGATTTACAATACTGGGTGAAACTGGTCTACTATTATGGCGTACGCGTGTCAATAAAATTATCAAACGTACCATGGATAATTTATTAGAAATTAAAAACAATAATATCAATAATAATAATAATAATAAAGATATAATAAATGAACTAGATAAATTTCATATATTAAACATAATGGATATTAGAATATTCTATTATTTTCTAATAACTGGTTTATCAGTTTCATCGATAGTTTTAATTTTAGAAATTTATAGATTTAATAAAAATTTCAAAAACAAAAAAATCAATTAATTAATTTAATTTAGTATTGTTTAGTTTATACGTAAATTTATTGTAAAAATAATATTTTCAGATAATTAATTATAATCAAAATAAAATTATTTTCAAAAAAAAATTATTGTTTTATTTATATTAAAAAATACTATAGAAATTTAAATAGATGTAAATAATTAATATATCAAATTTTTAAAAAATATATTTAATATTTTAATAAAATATTAATTTTATATTTGGATACTGTTTATCCTAATAACTTTAAGACATTTGTTTTGTCTGTTTGTTTGTTTGTTTGTTTGTTTGTTTGTTTGTTTGTTTGTTTGTTTGTTTGTTTGTTTGTATGTGTGCACACTTCCTCAACAACCATTTTTTAATTCAAAGCTAAAAATATATTGTTATATTTTCAATTTTAATTTAAAGCAATATTATTTCTATGGGAAATTTTAAATGATTATTGAGCTCAGGTAGGTTTTAGGGACAGGTAGGCTGGTGTCGTGTAATTACACTTTGCTATATTATATGAGTTACAGGGCACCGGGAGGTAAGCTACCTGTGCTAAATTTTTGCAAAATTTTCTCAAATGCAAAAATTTTCAATTTGTGTTAAAATTTTCAATTTTAATTTAAAGCAATATTATTTCTATGGGAAATTTTAAATGATTATTGAGCTCAGGTAGGTTTTAGGGACAGGTAGGCTGGTGTCGTGTAATTACACTTTGCTATATTATATGAGTTACAGGGCACCGGGAGGTAAGCTACCTGTGCTAAATTTTTGCAAAATTTTCTCAAATGCAAAAATTTTCAATTTGTGTTAAAATTTTCAATTTTAATTTAAAGCAATATTATTTCTATGGGAAATTTTAAATGATTATTGAGCTCAGGTAGGTTTTAGGGACAGGTAGGCTGGTGTCGTGTAATTACACTTTGCTATATTATATGAGTTACAGGGCACCGGGAGGTAAGCTACCTGTGCTAAATTTTTGCAAAATTTTCTCAAATGCAAAAATTTTCAATTTGTGTTAAAATTTTCAATTTTAATTTAAAGCAATGTTATTTCTATGGGAAATTTTAAATGATTATTGAGCTCAGGTAGGTTTTAGGGACAGGTAGGCTGGTGTCGTCTAATTACACTTTGCTATATTATATGAGTTACAGGGCACCGGGAGGTAAGCTACCTGTGCTAAATTTTTGCAAAATTTTCTCAAATGCAAAAATTTTCAATTTGTGTTAAAATTTTCAATTTTAATTTAAAGCAATGTTATTTCTATGGGAAATTTTAAATGATTATTGAGCTCAGGTAGGTTTTAGGGACAGGTAGGCTGGTGTCGTCTAATTACACTTTGCTATATTATATGAGTTACAGGGCACCGGGAGGTAAGCTACCTGTGCTAAATTTTTGCAAAATTTTCTCAAATGCAAAAATTTTCAATTTGTGTTAAAATTTTCAATTTTAATTTAAAGCAATATTATTTCTATGGGAAATTTTAAATGATTATTGAGCTCAGGTAGGTTTTAGGGACAGGTAGGCTGGTGTCGTGTAATTACACTTTGCTATATTATATGAGTTACAGGGCACCGGGAGGTAAGCTACCTGTGCTAAATTTTTGCAAAATTTTCTCAAATGCAAAAATTTTCAATTTGTGTTAAAATTTTCAATTTTAATTTAAAGCAATGTTATTTCTATGGGAAATTTTAAATGATTATTGAGCTCAGGTAGGTTTTAGGGACAGGTAGGCTGGTGTCGTCTAATTACACTTTGCTATATTATATGAGTTACAGGGCACCGGGAGGTAAGCTACCTGTGCTAAATTTTTGCAAAATTTTCTCAAATGCAAAAATTTTCAATTTGTGTTAAAATTTTCAATTTTAATTTAAAGCAATATTATTTCTATGGGAAATTTTAAATGATTATTGAGCTCAGGTAGGTTTTAGGGACAGGTAGGCTGGTGTCGTGTAATTACACTTTGCTATATTATATGAGTTACAGGGCACCGGGAGGTAAGCTACCTGTGCTAAATTTTTGCAAAATTTTCTCAAATGCAAAAATTTTCAATTTGTGTTAAAATTTTCAATTTTAATTTAAAGCAATGTTATTTCTATGGGAAATTTTAAATGATTATTGAGCTCAGGTAGGTTTTAGGGACAGGTAGGCTGGTGTCGTCTAATTACACTTTGCTATATTATATGAGTTACAGGGCACCGGGAGGTAAGCTACCTGTGCTAAATTTTTGCAAAATTTTCTCAAATGCAAAAATTTTCAATTTGTGTTAAAATTTTCAATTTTAATTTAAAGCAATGTTATTTCTATGGGAAATTTTAAATGATTATTGAGCTCAGGTAGGTTTTAGGGACAGGTAGGCTGGTGTCGTGTAATTACACTTTGCTATATTATATGAGTTACAGGGCACCGGGAGGTAAGCTACCTGTGCTAAATTTTTGCAAAATTTTCTCAAATGCAAAAATTTTCAATTTGTGTTAAAATTTTCAATTTTAATTTAAAGCAATATTATTTCTATGGGAAATTTTAAATGATTATTGAGCTCAGGTAGGTTTTAGGGACAGGTAGGCTGGTGTCGTGTAATTACACTTTGCTATATTATATGAGTTACAGGGCACCGGGAGGTAAGCTACCTGTGCTAAATTTTTGCAAAATTTTCTCAAATGCAAAAATTTTCAATTTGTGTTAAAATTTTCAATTTTAATTTAAAGCAATGTTATTTCTATGGGAAATTTTAAATGATTATTGAGCTCAGGTAGGTTTTAGGGACAGGTAGGCTGGTGTCGTCTAATTACACTTTGCTATATTATATGAGTTACAGGGCACCGGGAGGTAAGCTACCTGTGCTAAATTTTTGCAAAATTTTCTCAAATGCAAAAATTTTCAATTTGTGTTAAAATTTTCAATTTTAATTTAAAGCAATGTTATTTCTATGGGAAATTTTAAATGATTATTGAGCTCAGGTAGGTTTTAGGGACAGGTAGGCTGGTGTCGTCTAATTACACTTTGCTATATTATATGAGTTACAGGGCACCGGGAGGTAAGCTACCTGTGCTAAATTTTTGCAAAATTTTCTCAAATGCAAAAATTTTCAATTTGTGTTAAAATTTTCAATTTTAATTTAAAGCAATGTTATTTCTATGGGAAATTTTAAATTTTTGTTGAGCTCAGGTAGGTTTTAGGGACAGGTAGGCTGGTGTGTCGTGTAATTACACTTTGCTATATTGTGTGAGTTTATGGCACATGTTAGCTACATGTGTTAAATTTCAGTAAATTTTTTTCAAATGCAAATTTTTTTTCGCAAAAATTAAATTTTCAATTTTTATTAAAATTATTTAAATATATATAAAAACTAAAATTTCTCAAAAGTTTAGTCGAATTAATGTGTATTGGTTCAGTAGTTTTGTTACATTAGGTTATGTAGTAGTTGTATAAACAAATTAAGTCTCATTCAAATTACTTATAGTAAATATTTTTAAATTAGTAAAAGAATTGCACGGCTATACATGTTGCTCGGGACAAACTAGTTATATTTATAATTATATCCACAAAAAAATATATTTTTTATAATCAACATTATAATAGTTGAATAATAAATCACTAATTAATAGATGAAATAATTATTTTTTATGTGATTTAAATAAATATTATACTATGAAAATGTAAAAATCATATTGATTTATTATAATAATTATTATTATTATAAATCAATATGTATTATTTATTTATATATATGTGTGTACTGTAAATATATATATATATAATTTAATCAGTAAAATAAATATATAATTATTAAATAAATTTATTATGTCATAAATTATTGTCTTTTTTTTAATTATTATATCATAGATTATTATGAAATATATTTATTACAATAACTTTTTGTTGCATATATTTATGGTTTAAAAATTATAATCTTTTTAATGTATTTTAATAAAATATTTCTAAAAACATAATTGAACTAGATAAATCAATATATGGTATTTGTATATAAAAAATAAATTATAAGATAAAAATATATAATAATAATATTATTAATTATCAATTTTTATTATAAATATATATAGTGTAAAAATCAATTTATCATTAAATATTTAAATTACATTACATATAAATTATAATAATAATTATTATAATTAAGATAAATGCATAAAAATATCTATTATATCTTAAATATAATTAAATCAATAAATATACTTAATTTATATGTCAAATAAATCAATAAAAATTCATTAAACATTTCAGTATATTGTTTGTGATAAAAATACATTAAATTATTAAAAAATAATAATAATAATAAAACTATTAGTTTTTTTACTAATAAAAAAACAAAAAATTAATTTAATTTTTTTTAGTACTAATTATATTGAAAACACAATTTTATTTATGCATATACTTACAGATATCTTAGATATATATTATTCATGATATAAAAAATTATTATTTTATTATTATAATAAATCTAAAATATATATATATATTAGTAATTAATAATTTTATATTATATTAATTTTAAACAAATATTATACTAACAATTAGATTAATAATAATATAATTAAAAATGATTATTAAACAGTGTATTAAATGGATATTAAATGATAATTTAAATAATTATAATAATTTAAGTGATAATAATAATACTAATAATACAAATAAGTGTATAATAAAAGCAGCAGTTTATGTATTCAATGTATGCTACAAAAAAAATTATTAATTAATATTAATTTTAAAAAAAAATATAATTTATTTTTTCAATTAGAGTCATCATATTATTAATAATTATTATGAATTATGCGATGAATTTTCAATAGCTATTGAACTATTTCAACGATATTTAAATTGCAGGTAATATTGTATTATCAAAAAATAAATATTTAAAAATAAATATTTTAAATTTTATTATAACATCTAAAAAAATAATTTTAATATTAATTAAAAATTAGGATAATATTTATGACACACAAAATTGGTGGCATATTATTACCAAATGGTACCTGGTCAGGTGTTATGAAAAGTATAAATGATAATGTTAGAAAGTTTAGGCAATATTAAAATTAAAAAATTAAATTAATTAAAAATTATATTTTATTATTTTCAAAAATAAATAAATTAAAATTTATTAATATAAATAATAATTTTTTTTTGTTTTACTATTATATATATACTGTACTGTATATATTCATATAGCAAATTGATATGATAGCTGCACATGCAACCTATACCGATGATAGACTGAAAATATGTCAACCAATATATCCGACACTCATAGGCAATATGCTAACCATACTGTCCTCCCAGAGCCATACGATTACCCAGTTTACATTGCTAACTGCATTCAATCTATCCACTTGGCTAACTATTTTGACTATTTGTTTCATATCTATTACTATTTCCATAATAGTTAATAATTATAATAATAATAATTTATTGGCAATAGTTTATAGACGTCAAAAAACTATGGACAACCATTTGGTTACCACCACCACTGTTAGTGAACTATTAATACAATTAATTGATATAATTATGGATTATCTGTTAATACTGATTAGTAAACGTATGTTTTATTTTTATTTAATTTTTTTTAATTTATAAAAAATTATTATTATTAAATATATATTTTTTAAAAATATTAATTGATTTTATATAATATTAAAAGTTTTATTTAATATTAATTTTTTTTGTTATACTTTATATACATATATAATATTAATAAAATTTTGATTATACTAAAAATTATTAAACAAAATTATTATTATTATTATTATAAATAATTTTTTTAAAAATTATTAGTACTTAATTAAACTAAATAAATGTTTAAATATTTCTAAATTTAATTATTATTTATTTGTAAATGTATTTAGAAATATAAATATTATAAAACTGTTTAAATAATATATATTTAGGATTACAATTAATTATAGTTTATAATAATAATAATAAAAATGTTTAATATTAAATAATTTTTTTTAAAAAAATCAATATATATATTGGATATGTAATTTTTATTTTAATAATTAAAAATTTAATAATTATCTATAGCTTCCATAAGTAATCATATGAAAAATGGCCTTGTATCAAAATTAATATTTATCATATGGTTAGGCAATTGTCTATTTTGGACACAATTGTTTAACAATCAATTACTATCGCAATTAACACATAAACCATTGATAACTATTGATCACCTTGATGATTTAATCAATAGCTATGACAATAATAATATGAATAATAATAAAAACAATAATAACAACTTGACTGTACTGGTTCAAAAATCTAAACTATCATTCAATGAAGTTTTAAATGTATGTATTTAAATATTTTATAAAAAACATTAAAATAGTTTTAAAAACTGGATATATTTAACATTTATTTTTATTATTATAAACTTTAATTAAATTAATTAATTATTAATATAATAGTAAATATTATTTAACAAATTATATTTATTTATTAATTAAACATTTATTATTAATTACATAACAATATAACAATTACACTAACTATTAATTTTATGTTATTTATAATAATATTATTTTTGTTTAATAATTTTATAAATTGTTTAAAAAAAATAATTTATATATATATGATATATATATATAATAAATATACCAAAATAAATATAAAATTAAACTTTTATAAAAAAACTAATTATTTATGTTCTACTATTTTTTTACTTACATTTTTAGTTTATATAAATATTTTAGTTTTAATATAAAAACTTATGAGATTTTTATTTAAAAAGTTTTTTGGTTTTTTTTTGTATTTTTTAAATGTTTTATTTTATTTATTTATTACAAAAAAAATTAGATAAAATATCCGAAACTTAGATACGAAAATTACAATCAATTTGATGGACAATCACGGAAATTGTTGGCCAAAATAATTACGGGCCGATCGGTACTGATTAACGATGAATCAGATATCGATAATATAGTCGCCGGAAATCCTGGTCTAACAAAACTATTGCATAAATCCCGTAACAATCAATTGTTGGGTATAAAAGGTTTATTAGTTAGAAAATTATTGGACAGTCGACTAAAATCACGATTTAAACAAAAGTTAGTAACAAATAAAAAAATATTTATATATATATATTATCTAAATATAACAAAAAATATTTATATATATATTATCTAAATATAACAAAAAATATTTATTTATATTATCTAAATATAAAAAATATAATTAATTTTATTATTTTTAATTTATTGATTACTAGATTTGTTATACTATGGGAAACGGGTCTAATTGGTTGGCGGGTTAAAGTTAATAATTTATTATTAAAAGTTTTAATTAAATTAGATGATGAACAATTAATTAATAATAATGATAATAATACTAATTACCTAGATAATTTTAATATATTTAATCCGATATCATTGATAGATATAAAACAATTTTTTTATTTTATTATTGCCGGTTATTTAATGTCAACCATTGTATTGATTATTGAATTATTATTATATTTCAAATTAAATTATTTGATTACAATTAAACAAAAATAAATAAATAGTTTATAAATAAATATAAGATTAATTTTTTAAAATATTAATTGTTATTTTTTAAAAAATTGTATAAAGTTTTTTTTAATAAAATATAATTTTTTAAAATATTTAATATATATATATTAATAGATTTGTTTCTCAACTATATTACCACTACATAATTAATCAATATTTTTATGTATTTATATTTTATATATCATTTATAACTATAAGTTTATATATTATATAAAAACAAAGTTTTTTCAACTAGATGATTTTATCTTAATTTAAACAAATTTATACAATTAATTAATTTTTCATAATAAATTAACATAACATAAATAATTTCTATAATTAAATGTGTTTTATTGGACTAAATTATTACAAAAAATATTTGAAACAAAAAATATACATAAATTAATATATCTATTTATATATATAATATATATACAGTATATATACTAATGCTATTTTGTTTAATTATTTATAACAATAAAATATATAGTAATAGTAATAATAGCTAATAGTTTGCATTTTTAAAATTATATTAAAAGTTTTTTAATATATATTTATTATTATATAACTTTATAAGATATGTATACAAAAATAGATTTTTACATATATTTTATTATCTTATTATATTGATTGTGTAATATAATAAAAATAAAAATTTGAATAAATTGAATTACTGTAATATTGAATATATATATATAATTTATCAAATATAACATTTAAAAAATAAATTAATATTTCCATAAATATAATATTATAATACTAATAATATTTATGAAAATATATAATATGATTAAAGTATATATATGTATATTATTTTATTTAATAAATTGATAGAAAAGTAAATGAATTGATACAAAAATAAATTAATTGAAATAAAAATATATCTAACATTTAAACTATAAGTTATAGATTAGTTAAAAATAAATCTAAATAATCTATTTTTTAATTTAATTTTTTTAATTTATTTGTTATAATAATAATGCATAAAAATTGTATTAAATGGATGTTAATAAATAACTCAAATATAATTATTATTGATAATAATAATAATTATAATAATAATATCAATACTAATTGTACAATAAATGTTGCCTTATTTATGACAAATGTAATTATTATTAGTTATTTTTATTGCTAATCAAAATTGTTTTATTAAAAATAATTACAATCAATAATAATAATAAAATAATAATTTTTTCCCCATTATTTATTAGAATCATTATATGTATGAAAATTATTATGAATTATGCGATGAATTTTCATTGATTATCAAAATACTTATTGATTTTATTAAATGCAGGTATAATATACTAATAAAATTTAAATTTAAAATAAAAACAATTAATTTTTTTCAAAAAAAATTATATATATATATATATATATTAGACTTATTTTTAAATTACCTGCTAATTCAATTGGTGGCACATTATTACCAAATGGTACATGGACTGGATATATGAAATTGATACATGATAAGGTTAATATTAATTAATTAATTAATTAATAAAATTATTAATTATAAATAATTATAATTTATAATCAAATTATAACATATTAGTCTAGATATTAATAAATTGTTTCCACAAATAAATATATTAATATTTTTAATTGTTTTTTATTATTAGAATATTTATTTTTTTCTATATCATAGTATATGCATATAATTATTATTACATAACAATTAATTAAAAACAACATATTAATAATAACTATTATAATTAATAAAGATTATATAATTATAAATTAAATAAGTATAATTTATTTTAATTAGTAAAAAACAAAAAAAATATGTTAAATATAGTTAATTATTTTGTTAAAAAATTATATTTAAATTAATTAATTAATTAATTAAAGTCAATAGATATACTAGCTGGGCGATTTATCTATACAACCAATAGGATGAAACTATGCGATTCAATATATCCGATAATGATTGGCAATATGATAGCCATTATATCTGGTCAATTGGGTACGGGGACAGTTAGCCAATTTACACTGTTGGCCATATTTAAATGGTCAACCTGGCTGATGATAATTGCAATGTTTTCATTGTGTACTATTGGTACTATTGTAAAATTATGGATCAATATTAAATCATTAAAATCAAAAAACCTGGACAAACCATTTGATTTGATACAGCATTTAGTATTATCTATAATATTAGATCATATGTTAGTACTAATTAACAAACGTATGTATAATATCTATATTTTTTTAAAAAATAAAAATTAATATAAATATTAATATTAATAATTATTTCTATTATTATGAAAATATTTAGTTTAATCAAACTAAAAATATATATTTAATAAATATTTTTTTTTTAAATAGATCTAAAAATATATTAGTAATAAATAATCTTTTTTACAATAAATACTAAATATTTTTATAATAATTTAATTAATTATATATATTTATAATAATAATAATTATTATAACTATGAAAATTTAACTAAAACCTAATATATTGAATATATATTGATTTTAATTGATTTTAACTAAACTAAAAACTATATATAACAATAAATGATATAATTTTAATTAAAAAAAAGTAACAGATCTTTAAATAAAATTAAAAATATTAGAAATAAAAATATTAGAAATAAAAAATATTAGAAATAAAAATATTAGAAATAAAAAATATTAGAAATAAAAATATTAGAAATAAAAATATTAGAAATAAAAATATTAGAAATAAAAAATATTAGAAATAAAAATATTAGAAATAAAAATATTAGAAATAAAAAATATTAGAAATAAAAATATTAGAAATAAAAAATATTAGAAATAAAAATATTAGAAATAAAAATATTAGAAATAAAAATATTAGAAATAAAAATATTAGAAATAAAAATATTAGAAATAAAAATATTAGAAATAAAAAATATTAGAAATAAAAATATTAAAAATTAAAATATTAAAAATAAAAAATAGCAGAAATAAAAAATATTTTTACATTAAATACTAAATATTTAATAATAATTTAATAAATAATTTTATTTATCAATAATAATAGCTATTATAAGTAAATATATGAAACAATTTCAATCATCATCATCATCGTTGATATCCAAACTAATATTTACCGTATGGTTAGCCCAATGTCTATTTTGGACCCAACTGTTCAATAGTGAACTACTATCCCAGTTGACAAACAAACCTAGATTACCCATTGATAACCTTGGTGATTTACTAGTAGCACATAAACAAAACACACAGTTAATTGTACTAGTTGAAAAAACAAAATTTATATACAATAATATACTTAAGGTATATATACATAATTAATTTATATATTAAACAATTAATTAAATTAATTTATATATTAAACAATTAATTAAATTAATTTATATATTAAACAATTAAATTAATTAATTAAATTAATTAAAATTTTATTTAATAGACTAATTATCCGGTATTTAATTATAAAAATTATAATCCATTTGATGTATATTTACCGAAAATATTGTCGGAAATAATTTCTGGCCAATCGGTACTATTGAACGATGAATCAATGATCGATAATATTTATCAATTATATCCGACACTACCGTTACATAAGTCCATAAATAATCAATTGTTAGGTATGGGCGGTGTGTTTGTCCGTAAATCAATGGCAAGTCATATAAAATTGAAAATCAAGCAAAAGTTAGTTTTGAAAAAAATCATTTTTTTGAGTTAAATTATTTAATTAATTTTTAATTTAATTAATTAATTTTTATTATATAGATTTGTATTGCTATGGGAAACGGGTCTAGTATTATGGCGGGTGCGGGTCAATAATTTTATAATGAAAACTATGATAAAAATTGAGCATGATAAATTCAATGAAATTGTTAGTAAAACTAACAATTTAATTAGTTATGATAATAATAATAGTATCGATAATAATAATAATAATAATAACAATAGATTTCATATACTAAACATAATAGATATTAAATTATTTTATTATTTTTTAATATCAGGTTTACTATTATCGGCAATAGTTTTTATTTATGAATTAATTAATTATAAAACTATTTGCTAGTTATTAGTAAACTTATTGTCTGATAAAAAAATAATTTAATAAAAATTAACAAAAAAATAGACATTAGTTTTACGATAACTAAGTTAACAAACAAACAAATATAAAATAATTTAATTATTATTAATTAAAAACTTTATATTTAAATTATAATAAACTTTTTTTTATGCAAAATTCAAACTATTATTTTTGATAAACTATAGATTTATAAATTATATCTTAAATATAATTTTATTTATTTATCTATTAATATTCACACTTATAAACTGTAATAATTAAAGTGCTAGATAATTTATAAAATTATAATATTTTTTATAAATATTAAAATTTTAGCCTGTCAACCGTAGCTGTAATTGTTATTTTAAATATATAAAAAATTATTAATTTTCACGAATTCCTGAAAGGAATCCGTATATGCATTCTATAAGTCGGTCTGTCGGTCTGTCGGTCTGTCGGTCTGTCGGTCTGTCGGTCTGTCGGTCTGTCGGTCTGTCGGTCTGTCGGTCTGTCGGTCTGTCGGTCTGTCGGTCTGTCGGTCTGTCGGTCTGTCGGTCTGTCGGTCTGTCGGTCTGTCGGTCTGTCGGTCTGTCGGTCTGTCGGTCTGTCGGTCTGTCGGTCTGTCGGTCTGTCGGTCTGTCGGTCTGTCGGTCTGTCGGTCTGTCGGTCTGTCGGTCTGTCGGTCTGTCGGTCTGTCGGTCTGTCGGTCTGTCGGTCTGTCGGTCTGTCGGTCTGTCGGTCTGTCGGTCTGTCGGTCTGTCGGTCTGTCGGTCTGTCGGTCTGTCGGTCTGTCGGTCTGTCGGTCTGTCGGTCTGTCGGTCTGTCGGTCTGTCGGTCTGTCGGTCTGTCGGTCTGTCGGTCTGTCGGTCTGTCGGTCTTTCGGTCTGTCTGTCTGTCCCACGAGGACATAGGTTCGAATCTACTATCCGCTACAAATTTTTTTTGATTTTTTTTGATTTTTTTCTTATTTAAGTTTTATTTTTTAGGAAATTGAAGAAAATGGTGTCCAAAAATTAATCAAAAAAATTTTCAATTTTTTTTAATTTTTTTAATATTTATTTTTTATTTTTTTTTGTTTTTAAGTTTATTTTTTAGGAAAATAGTAGTTTATTTTGTAATACTGAATCATTTGATACCCCACATGACTATAGTTGTTTATTTTGTCATACTAAATCGTTTGATACCCTACATAACTATAGTTGATTTTATTTTATCATACTGAATTTAATTTTTAATTATGATTAGGAATTCGTGTGGAAATGCTTTCTAGCATTCTCAACTGGTTATTATTATAATCAAAATTAAATACAAACAGTAAAATAAAGTAATTATTTTTTATAAAAAAAACTATTGTTTAATAAATTATAAATTTTTAGTAAAGTATAAAGTTTTAAAATTATTTTTTTTATTTTTTTTTGTAGACTTATTAATAAATAAATATTCTTTAGCTATATTATTATAAATATCTAAATATATACTAAACATATACATAATGACATTATACTCATATATATATATATTATTTTAAGACAATAGTTAATAATTGCAATATTTACTAACAATTTTGTGTTTTTAACAACAATTACTATTAAATTATTATATTATAATATTTTTTAAATAAATAAATTAATTAATTAAACTAAAAATAACTAATCTGTTAATTGAAATAATTTATAGGAAAATATTGATGATATTAGGAAAATAGTTAAATGTAAAAACATTGTTTTGATTAATCGTGGATAAATTTCCAGTATAAAACATGCAGTAAATTCCAGAAAAATACTGATTATAAACGCAAATAATTGTCTATTATTTTCATTGAATGTCGATTTAATACCAAATAATGTTAATATTATTTGTATCTGAAAAAATAATAATAGTAAAATACAAAAAAAATTAATTAATTAATATTTAAACACAAATAGAAAAAATATTAAGCTAGCATATTTTTTTTGAAAAAATAATTAATTAATATTTTAAAATAAATTGAAAAATAATAATCTAGCTATTTATTTAAAAAAAATAATATTAAAATACAACATAAAAAATTAAATTATTAAATTAATATTTAAACATATATTGAAAAATATTAAGCTAGATAAATTTTTTATTGTTGAAAAAATAATAGTAAAATACGGAAAAAAATAATTAATTAATATTTGAACATAAATTGAAAAATAATAAGCTAGCTAATTTTTTTTAGTAAAAATAATAGTAAAATACAAAAAAATGAATACAATATTATATATGAAAATTATATTATAATAAAAAAATAATACAATACCAGTAATGCAGTTATAATTAAATAGCCATTGAATATGTTTTCATATTTATCGTTGAATAAATTTAATAATAATATTAATAATGTATATATTAATAAAAACAATACAATTGCTAGTATTGTAATTAAACTGTATTTAAGTACAGATAGTATTGAATCTGTTAATATTGATGTTTGTTTAGCCATTATTTTTAGTATTATTATTATTATTAGTATAAAATAATTTTCATATATAATATTGTATTTATTTATTTTTTGATAATTAATTAAAAAATCAAATTTAATTTAGCAAAATATGTCTACATTATAAAAATATTTAATTTTTTTTTGCTACTTATAACTAATTTAAATAAAAAAAACTGGTAATTATTTAAAATAATTATTAATAAAAAAATAATTTATATTGAAACTATTTAACCATAAGGTTTTTTATAATGATATTATAAATAATTAGTAAATTAATAAACAATATTTTTTAAAATTAATTTTTATATTGATATTGAGTTTATTAAGTTAAATTGATTTTATTTTTWWTAAAAAAAATATAAATGATAATTATTTAGTTTTATTAAAAATATTATTAAAATGGTAAATATAAACTGTAATAATTTAATAGAAAATTAGTATATATGGCTAAAAAATTATTATTAATATTTTTTATATTAGCATAACTATAAACAAAACTATTATTAGAATTTTTCAATTAAAATATTTTATATATTGTAATAATATGTAATTATAATTATAGATAGCAAAAAAAACACTCATATTTTTATTATAGAGTTTTCACTATTATTTAATATTAATCAAAAATATATAAATATATATACTGTATATAAAATGTTTTTTTTGTTATGCAATAATTTTTAGTATTATTATTATAAAATATATTATATATAATTGTATGCATATAATTTTTTTTAATAATATATAATGTATTATATGTCTAGTTATATGTTGTTTTGTTATATACTATATGATATTAAATGACATGAAATATATATATATAATATATTGAAAACTATTTACATTTATTTTCACATTTGACTGATTTTTTCCAAAAAAAATAAATAAAAATTTTTATTTAACAGATGACTATCTATTTGTATTATTAATCTCATTAACTTTCACAACACACTAACACATACACATACAAATACATACACACACATACACACACACACATACACACACATACATACATACATATATAAATATATAATATATATATACACAAATATATATACATACACACATACGTATATACATACACACACATACACACACATATATATATATATATACATACACACACATACACACACATACACACACTTTCACACACATACACATACATACATACACACACATACATATATTATGTATACATTGAGGGGTATGGGATTAAATAGGATGTCGGTGTGTTGATGCCATAAAGATAACCATTTAGTGCACTCATTAATATTATTAAACTTGATTTTTTTGTGTGTATGTATGTATACAATCAAAAAAAAAAGGTTAAACACATTTTAATTTTTTTGTTTAACATATTATGTGTTTGATGTCAACTTTGCAGAAATTTTTTGCACTTAATTTTTACTATAATTTTATTTTTTATTTATTTATTTTTTTGATGAAAAAAAATGTAATTTAGTTCAAACACACTGTTCATACAGATATATATATATATAATGCAAAAATATGTACAATATTTTACATGAAATATCATTTTAATTAATCAATTTGTGGGCAAAAATTGTTTACATAAATTAATTTATAGTTTTATATGATATTAAAAAATAATTTCAAATGTACTAAATAACTTGAGTTAAGTGTGATATATTGATTGAATTTTAAATTTATTTATAAGTAAAAAATTGTTTAAATATTTTTTTTTTGATGAAACATAAAAATTTAGAGCATTTAATAACTATTAATGTTTAATTGAAAAAAAATCAAATAAAATAAATATTACTAATAAATCAATTTTTAGCAAAATATCTATAGAATTAATATATTTTAAAATTTAGTTAATTAAAAAATATAAGATATTATTTATACAATTATAAAATATATATCGAAATTATTATTTTTAAAATTTATATAAATCATTAACATTAAAATCTGTTAATTAATATATCAATAATTGTAAATAAAACAAAACAAATATTATTATAATTATAATTATAATTATTTTTATTTAAAATTAAAAATTTAATTATATATATCACTATAATATCTATAAAAATAATTATAGCATAACATGTTTATTAAATTAAATAAAAAATTAAACAAGCATAACTAACAACATTATTTAATTGTTTTTTAACAACAAAATTATTATATAAAAATTACATACATATGAAAAAATTAGCAATAAATCAAAAAATAAAAATAAAAATAAAAACATCATTTGATGTTTAACTAGTGATAACTGAAAATCATAATAATTATTATAATTTCTACATTTTTTTTGAATTATAAAATTTGAATGATTTTTTCAATAGATAACGAAAAAAAACACATGAGTTTTATATATATATATATATATATATATGAATCAAATGAATTTGTTTCAATTAAAATTGATTAAAATCATAGAAAATTTTATCAAAAGATTTATAATAYATATATTATTTTTGTTGTCTATTGAAGATATGGTTAAAGTGTTTAATGTTTTTCARAGAGAGAGAGAGAGAGAGAGAGAGAGAGAGAGAGAGAGAGAGAGAGAGAGAGATTGTAATTAATAATAACACAAATATGTGTTATTAAAAAAAATAATTTCAAAAAAAWAAAATTATAATTTGTATTATTTTTTTTGTTGTTGAAGATATAGACGTCTATATAATGTGTTTATCGTTTTGTATAATCTGTTAAAAAAACAAATATATATATTTTTTTATCAGTGTTAGAGATCACTAAATAAATTTTTATTAGTTTTAATAAAACATAATAATAATAATTATTAGTTTTTTTTGTTATTGATATTTTTGAATATCAATTATTAGGAATATACAAAATATTAATTCAAAAATAATATATATAAAAAATTATAAAAATATTATTTTCTACTTATACATAAATAAATTAATTAATACATTATTATTATTATTATTATTATGTATATTGATATTTGAAAATTTTTTAAAATTTAACAGCAATTTTTAATGCAAAAAAACTAGTGTTTTATACACTTATTATACAAAAAAAAATTAAAATTATACGTCAATTAAACTATTAAATTCAAAAAAAAATTAACGAAATAAACTAAATATCATAAATATTATGGTTTTGAAAAAAAAATTATTGTTTAATTGTTTAGATTTTTTGTTTGAAATACTTAAAAAAAAAATATTTATCAGTAATTTAATCTTCAATTGTTTGTTTGTTTTTATTTTATAATTTTATTGTTTCAACAAAATATTTTTTTTAACTAATTAATCATTTAATATATGCTATAATATAATATACAGTTATATTGTTGTTAAACTTAAACATATTATTCAACTAACTTTATATAACTATTATTATTATTATTATTTTAAAGTTTATAAAGTGTATAATAATAATAATAATTTTTATTGAATAATTTTTTAAGCAGTTATATTTTTGTAATACAAATTTTTTTATAATTATAAAACATTTATCTAGTATTTATTTAGTTATTGTTTGCACTAGGTTAAATACTAAAAAAAAATAAAATAATAATAATAATATTTTAATTTATTTTAATATTAAAATTATTATTTTTTTGAATATGAATAATATATAAAATATTTATTGTAAATAGTTTTCTATTGCAAACAAAAAAAACAAACATTAAAAACAAAATTATTATTATTATTATTATTATAAACTAAATTTATTTTTGTATTATTTTGTGTGTGTGTGTGTGTGTGAAAATTATATGAAAAAACAATATAAATAATAATAATAAATATATTGTAGTTATTATTATTAAAAAATAAATAACAAAATCATGTTTATATTAAATACAATGATTTTACTTTTGTTTGGAAATATTATTTTTTTAATTTAGTTTTTGTTAATTATTTTCATTAATAAATAAAATTGTTATTATTTTTTATATCAAATAATAAAAACCATATTTGTAAAAATTAATAATAAAAAAAAATAGTTGGTTTTTATTGAACAATATATTATAAATGTAATTTAAATTTTATTATAACTAATCAATATATACTTGATTTTAATTTTTTTAATAAAAGTTTTTTAGATGGGTGTATAAATAAAATGATGTTTTAATTTTTTTTTATTTTAAACTAAAATAAAATATTTAAATCATATTTTTTCAAAATGTTTTATCTCAAGCCATAAATAATAATTTTATGCCTCAAATGTGTTATCAAATAAATTAATGTAAAAACATATTTAAAAAAATAATTATATAAATATATCTATTGAATATATAAATATTATAAATACATAATTTTTAAAAAAATATTTAAACCGATTAATTTAAATAAATATCATATGTCTTTCTACACTAATTTATATTTATTTAAGCGATTAAATACTAGAGATAACACACACACACACACACACACACACACACACACACACACACACACACACACACACACACACACACACACACACACACACACACACACACACACACACACACACACACACACACACACACACACACACACACACACACACACACACACACACACATACATACATACATACATACAWACACACACATACACACACACACATACACACACATACACACACATACACACACATACACACACATACACACACACATACACACACATACACACACACATACACACACATACAATACACACACAAACACACACATACACACACATACACACACACACATACACACATAAACACACACACTATATGTAATCTACAAAATTAAAAAATGAATTTAAATTGTAATTTAAATGCCATTTATATATATATACAGTGAAAGTGAAAAAAACATTTTATATAATTTTTTGTTTGTTGTTATCTTATCTGAAAAGTTTATTATTCACACAAATAAATACATTAAATTGATTATACATTAAATAACAACATTATAAATAATTAATCTAAATTATTCACATTATATACAATATAATATAATAGTATGTATTTTATTTTGTCGTTAAATGATTTTAAATTTAAAATTACTAAATCAACTGTATTGAAAAATATATTTAAAAAATAATAATAAAAACATTTTATATGATTAAAAAAACCAAAACATATATTAAATAATACATTATTACAATTAAAACATCAATTTATTTATTTATTTTACTATAATTTGCCTACAGTTTTGCCATAATAGTCAATTAAACATAAAATTTTGTTATGTAATAAATAAAATTATATATTTAAAAAAAATTATTTTATAATAATTAAAATACCAGAAACTTGATTCAAATTAAATGATTTTTATCAATATATTTGAATTAAAAAAATAAAATAAATATTATAATAATTATATTATCTTTTATGTTTATAATATTTTTTTTATTTAACTATTGAATAGATAATTGTTAATTATTATTATTATTATCTAATTACTAATTGCTAATTAAAAAAATATAATCTATTGAAAATAATATTAAGTATAACTAATTTAATTGACAATTATTTTTTTAATATATATATATATTATATATAATAAACATTATTTTTATATTAAACTATTTGTGTGTTAATGTAAAACAGTTTAATGATAATAATAATTATTATTTTTATTAATAATTTTAATGATTATTACAAACGTCTATAATATATAGATTATATGCAATATAATAGTATAATAAAATTGCATATAATATTTGAATTTATTATTTATTTTATAAATATGAATATAACATAATAGAAATTATTATTATTATTATTATATTATAAAAATATATTTTACATATGTATAATTACATTTATTACAATTATTTTTTATATTATAATAATAAAATATTATATACAGTGTTAATACTGTGTATATATATTTTGTAACAAAATATTTTAATTATTATTAACAATAATAAATTTTTTTGTTTTCAAATCAACAATAACTAAATATTTATACATTATATTTATAATAGTAATAATAATAATAATAATAATATTGAATGATTTATGATATATTTAATTATTAGTAAAAACAATTGTATCGCCCACACTAGTACTACTACTACTACTACTAATAATAATAATAATAATAATAATAATAATAATAATAAAAATAAATATAAAGGTTAAAAATAAATAAAAATATATAAAAMAACAAAATATTTACATAAATATGTGACTAAAAAGTTAACTAAAATATTAACTAAAATATTAAATAAATATTTTTATTAAATATAAAAATATATTTAATACAAATATTATATATATGTAACAGTTATTTATTTTTTTCTACATTTTCTACGAATTTTTTTAAAATAAAATAAATATTTAATAATTTCAATAATTGTTTGAAACAAAATTTTTTTCAATCGTTATATATTTGTTAGCTATAACTCTGACTAATATATATCTCATTTTATTTAATGTAAAAAAAAAATCTTATCTTATATTATCAACAAAAATAAAAATTATAAATTTTCAAAATGTTATGTCAAATATACACAACTTTTTAAAAAAATTTGTAAACTTTTTTCTCTCTCTCTCTCTCTCTTTCTCTCGAAAAAAATTAATCTCATAATTAATTGTCTTCTTTACTCTCTCTCTCTCTCTCTCTCTCTCTCTCTCTCTCTCTCTCTCTCTCTCTCTCTCTCTCTCTCTCTCTCTCTCTCTCTCTCTAACTCTCTCTAACTCTCTCTCTCTCAGATATTAATTGTCGTTTCATTTATTTTTTCAGAGACAATATTACAAGTAATAAATATTACAAATAATATATATATATATATATATATATATGTATTAAAGTTTGCCCTAATTTTTTCAAAAATAAAATAAATATATTATAATTTCAATCACTTGGAAATACATACTGTATTACCATTGAAAGTGAAAGCGCCGGCGGTTTTTATTTAAAAAAAAAAAAGTTTTAAAAACTTTTTTTTCCCATAACTTACTTATGCAACCATTTAGACAGTTAGTGAGTGAGTGGGTGAGTGGGTGAGAGAGAGGCTAATGGATTTCCAATTTTTATATTAACTGTTTATGATTTATGCAATATATTTTCAATTCAAATAACCAAGGTAGCTTAATGTAGATTAAAAAAAATATTATATATATATTTTTTTAATTAAAATTTTTAATATACTGTAAAACTAATAATAACTAATAGATAATATAAATAAATAATTTTGTTTTAGTTAAATTTTTAATCATAATAAATTATTATTATTTTTAAATATATTTATTTAAAATATAAAATTTAAATTAAGCTATTATTATAAATTACATTTAACATTTAAACATTTAATTACATTAAAGTTTTATTATCCAAAATAAATAAATAATAGTATATTAATTAAAAACTATTTTGTTATATATATATATATATATATTTTTTATTTACTATTATCAGTAAAATATGATTAATTAAAACAAATAATTTTTTGTTGTCATTACTATTAATAAAATTGCAATTTTTAAAAAATAAAAATAAATGTAGGTTTGTCTACACTATCGTATATATTTAACACTGAAATTTATTTTATATAAAGTATAGTAAAAGTATAAATATTATTATTATTATTATTATTATAATTATTATTATTATAATGAATTACTAATGAGATAATAATAATAATAATAAATTAGAGTAAACTGTATTTTTTTTATTTGGGGTTTAATTTTCCTAGAAATTCATTAAAACAAAAAACTAATTTATTTGTTGTTTCTTATATATATGAAAGTAAAAGTATTATATAATAATAATAATAATACAGTACTACTACTACTACTACTACTAGCACTGTTGGGGGGTATTCAGGGATAGGCATACACTATAAGCTTAGGGATGTAAACAAATTTATAGATACTGTACTAACTTATACTACATTACTATTCAATACTATATTATATATTATATATACCTATAAAACTGTTGAAAGTGATAGCACTGATAGGTTTTAATGAATATATGAAATAAAATAAAATAAAATAAAGTTTATGTAATAATATAAAGTTCAAGGCGTTAACCAAATTAAATCTATTGTACTGTATATACATATATATATATATATACTGTATATATATATATATGTATATATGTATGAAAAATAAAGGGTATATAAAGCCAGTGAGAAAAATCATTTAATATTATAAAAAACATTTATTATTATAATAATAATAAAAACTTTCAATATTTCAATAACTGTGAGTGTATTTAACAGAAAAAGTTTAATAATTTTTTTTTTTTATTAATTTTGTAAAATTAATTGTGATTTTTATTTTTTTATTTTTTACTTTCTATTTTAGTTAAATTATTTTTTTTATAAATATTTGAAAAATTACTACAAATTTATTAAATATGTTTAGAGTAAGTATTATTATTGTTATTATATCTATTTATTTTAATATTTATTTATTTTATTAAAATATATGTGTGATTACTATAGTATAGCTATAATTGTCTAAAATTTTAAATATTTTTTTAATTTATTGTTTTATATAAAAAAACTAAATAAAAAAATAAATTCAATTTCAATGTTAAGAAAAACTAATCTCTAAATTTTATTTATTTAAGTTTTTTTTATATAAATATTATTTTTTATTTGCTAAAATAATTAGTTAATTTATAAAAAAATTAATAAAAAAAAACATTATTATAGTTTAAATCAAAAAATTTTACGCTTATTTAAACTGGAAGTGAAATAAAATTTGTTGTAATTTTTTATATAATTTTAATTATAATTAATTAGTTTTAGTTTTTTTTTGTTTTTATAAATTTTAACATATTTTTTTAATATCTATATCTTTTATTTTATTTTTATTTTTTTTGATGATAACAACTAACTCATCATTACTTTTATATATATATAAAACTTTTTTAGATAAAAAATTTTATTTGAATTAATTAACTAATAATTAATTTCTTATTTTTGTGATTCAAATCTTCAAAAAAAAAACTATTCAATCAATTATTACAACAGTTATTAGCCATTACTTTGTTGGCCGCCGTCCAGTGCTCGGCCAGTGGTTACGGTGGCGGATATGGCGGTGGACTGGGAGGTGGCTATGGAGGCGGAGCTCTATTGTTAAGCTCCGGCGGTTACGGTGGTCACGGAGGATACGCTAGTAGTCTGGGCGGTGGTTACGGTGGTAGTCTAGGCAGTGGTTACGGTGGTTACGGTCACGGCCGTATCAATGCCGCTGTCCATAGCACCCGACACGTCGATGTAGTTCCCGTACACAGTAGCTACGGTCACAATGAAGCCACTGTTGTCGACATTGATTCCGGGGATCAACCAGTAGTATTGAATTTCAACTCCCGATCCTCATCGTTGATTGCCCGACAAAATCATCTGGGATCGCCAGGTACTGTCCAACAAACCCAATCGGTGGATGAACCCCATCGATTGATACATGAAGTTACCCGACCGGTTATCCAAGAGATTCGGGAAGTTATTGCCCCACAACGTAATGTTGTCCAAGAGGTTCGGCCAGTAGTCGAAAATGTCCAGACAGTTGTAGCCCGCGGTGAAGGCGGCCGTGGATTGGCCGTCGGTGGTGGTGCCGGTGGTCTCGGCGGTGGACTCGGCGGTGGTCTCGCTGGAGGACTCGGCGGTGGTCTCGGCGGCGGATTCGCTGGTGGTTTGGGCAACGGTTTTGGTGGTGGACTCGGCGGAGGTCACGGTTTGATTCTCAGTGGTGGAGGTCATGGAGGTCTCGGTGGCGGTTATGGCGGTAGTCTTAAATTGGGCGGCAGTTATGGCGGTGGTCGTGCTGCCTACTAGAGTGTCCAGTCGGTCAGCACCGGGATGTTAGAAAAAAATAGCCAAATTTTTTTTTGTTGATATATATATATATGTTTATTAGTAAACATATAAATTGTATTTAATTATATTGTTTTTTAATCCAAACTATTTTTTAATTGAATTTATAGATATATAATAACTACTATTTTTTTAGTCACTTATTTTATTTTTTWTATATAAAAAATATATATTATTTTATTTTTATTAGTATTATTAGTAAACATTTCATTATACCAGTGATTTTGTTGTAAAAATCAAATATATTTTTTTTTYGATTAAAAATTTTATAAAAAATATTTTATTAATTAAACTATAATACTATGTAATTTGATAAAAAGCAAATTTTTAAAAAAATAAAAATAAATACATTAATAAATAAATTTTTATTAATTATATCAATAAATATAATTTTTAATATTTTTTACATATATTATATTTATTGCAAACATTTAGCAATTAATTTTTAAAAAAATTTATTATAAACTATAAGTTTTTAATTGAGTTTTATATTAACTATATATAAATAATAATTTCAAATTTATTTATTTGGCCTATCATTTCAGTTTCACATTAAAACATCAATAAAATAAAATAATAATAATAAATATTTATTTATTTATTTTTTAAAAATATATCATTTTCAAAGTATTTATCCTATTTTTTTTAAAAAATATAATAATTATTTATTTATTGTAATTTTCAAAAAAATATAAATAGTACAAAATTTTTTAATTTTTAAAAAATAATATGTTTAAATTTTTTTTAATTTAAATGTATTTTTATATTTATTAAATATATATTAAATAACAAACTTACAATTAAATAATAAATATTTAAATTATATTCAGTATTATAATTATTAAATAATTTATAAATTAATAACATTTGAAATTTTAATTTATTTTAATTATAATTATTATTTTAATCAATTTATTTGTATCATTACTATAAATACTTAAGTAAAATAAAATCATACAAAAATAAATAATTAATTAATAATTTAATTATTTTAATTTTTTTCTATAAATTACTAATTTAATTATAATTATTTATCTAGATAATTTTAATATTTTTTTTTTAAAAAAAATTAATACTTTTTTTSTTACATTAAAATTTTATTTGGATTGAATTAATTTATTATATTTTTTCTGAATATTTATTTATTATCATTAGTTAGGAGATTAAAATTATATTAATATTATTAATTTTGTTTGTTTGTTATCTAACTGTGTTTTTTTTAATATAATATAATGTGGGTCTGTCTACATATCCCTAAACATTCAAAAAAATTATTAGTACAGTTAATATATACTGTATATATATATATATATATATATATATAAATAAATCACTAAATAAGATAATGAAATTAGAGTAAAAATGTGATTTAATTTCTCACTCTCTCTCTCTTTCTCTCATAAAAAAGTTAAAAATCATTAATAATTTAAATATATGTTATCTTTCTATGTCTTATATATATGTAATGTGTTTGTGTGATATATAGGGGATTGTCATAGAAAAGTGTAAGTGTTTGTATGTATGTGTGTTTGTATGTATGTGTGTTTGTATGTATGTGTGTTTGTATGTATGTGTGTTTGTATGTATGTGTGTTTGTATGTATGTGTGTTTGTATGTATATGTGTTTGTATGTATGTGTGTTTGTATGTATGTGTGTGTGTTTAAGCTTAGGGTTGTATAGATATATATATGATATTAAAGTTGCATACCATATGTAAATATACTGTACATAYATATATATATATATATATATATATATATATATTGATACAAATAAATATTGATAGCACCGATAAACTAAACTTTTTCCGTCAAAAAAAATTTAAAAGGGATGTCATATAACTCATGAGGGGGTCTAACCAAACCAACTAATCTATTGTAAGTTACAATTAATGTAAAAACAAGTAGTATATAAAGTCAGTGAAAAACTATATATCGAAATCATAAAAATTCAAAAACATTTTTATTTAGTTTTACAACTAAAAAAATTTTAAGTTTTAATTTTAAAAAAATTAAAAGTTTGGATTACTTTTGTGTTATTAATATATATATTATTTTTTGATAAAAAAAATCATGTTTAGAGTAAGTATTTATGTATATTTTATAAAATTTAATTTTTTTTATAATAGTTAACAAAAATTTTTAATTTCATTGATAAACTAAAAAACAAAATTATATATAAAAAATAAAAACTTTTTATTTTATTTATTTAATATTTACTAGTTTTATGTGAAATAATTTTTTTATTTAAGCAATTAATCTATTAATTACTAACTGTTGAAAATTATTTCAATAAATTATATTTAATTTAAAATGTTTTATAATTTTTTTTTTGTTTAACAGTTATTAGCCATTACTTTGTTGGTCGCCGTCCACTCAGCCAATGCTTACGGATCGGGAGGCGGAGGAGGACTGGGAGGTGGTTATGGTGGCGGCGCTGCCCTATTATTGAGCGCCGGTGGTTACGGTGGTGGTGGTTATGGTGGCGGCGGCGGTGGATACGGTAGCGGTGGCCGAATCAATGCCGCTGTCCAGAGCTCCCGACACGTCGATAGCTATCCCGTCCAAAGCGACTACGGCTACAGTGAACCGGCTGTTGTCGACATTGATTCAGGCGATCAACCAGTAGTACTGAACTTTCARTCCCAGTCCTCATCRTTGGTTGCCCGACAAAATCAYCGSGGCTCAGCCGGCAGTGTCCAACAAACCCAGTCAGTGGATGAACCCCATCGATTGATACATGTAGTTACCCGACCGGTTATCCAAGAGATCAGAGAAATTATTGCTCCGCAGCGTAATGTTGTCCAACAGGTTCGGCCAGTTGTCGAAAATGTTAGGACAGTTGTAGCCAGAGGTCAGGGTGTAGGAGGCAATGGTGGAGGTGCTGGCGGTTTGGGAGGTGGTCTCGGTGGMGGACTCGGTGGTGGACTSGGAGGTGGTTTGGGWGGWGGACTTGGAGGCGGTTTTGGAGGTGCCAGTGGTTTAGGCGGTGGATTYGGTGGTGGATTTGGMGGCRGTTTAGGCGGTGGTCTYAGTCTTGGACACGGTTTGGGCGGCGGCGGYGGACACAGTGGTGGTCTATTGCTGGCCGGTCTCAGTGGTGGTGGTGGCGGCGGCGGCGCCTATGGCGGTGCTCGCGCCTACTAATTGTAGTCTAGCACCGGGATCTACATATTATTTTTACAACAAAAAAAAACATAATATGAATCTCAATTTTTTGTTTAAATTATAAATTTTTTTTGTATTACTATTTTATATTTTTTTAGTCAATTAATATTATTTTTGAAAATTGTTTTTTTAATAAGTAAGAAAAAAATTAGTCTATTTATAAATTATTTGATTTTTATATTAATTATTTTTATTATTTTGATTGAAAAAATTTTAATAAATAATTACATAAAACAAAAAAACTTAATGATTTTTTTTATTTCTAAAATATATAACATTTTATATTTAACATTATAATTATWATTATTATTATTTTGGTATTTTTTTGTATAATTAAAAATTAAAATATAGATGCGAAAACTAATAATTAAATAAATAAAATACCTAAATTGTAAATAATTTTTTAAATAAATATTTTGTTTTTAAATATTAAAAGTTTTTTAAATAAAAAAATCATATATATTTTACTACAAAATTTGATAATACAATATACTARCAGAATATATATATATTTTATTTTATTATTATTATTAAATATATAAATAAATTATTTTTTAAAACTAAATATAAATTMAATTCTATTAAAATATTAAATAATTTTAAAATAATTTTTAACAAAAAAAAAATTATAAAATAACATAAATTATAATAATTAAAATCATTATAATTAGAAAAACTTATTGGAAATATTTATATTACATTTTTTACTGAGAATAATATCAAAAAAAAAAAATTTGATAGAAATTTTTTTTGTTGGAAAAATTATATATATATATATATATATACTGTACATATATACTGTATATATATACTGTATATATATATATAAATATTTTACATTTATTTTATAAAAAAAATTTCATTAATAAAAATGTCTAAWCACTGTACAGTACACCCCCTTTCTAGAGACACACATACAGAYAAAAAAAATCTAAACTCTGGTATCTAAGTAGGTTTGAGTGTATGTATGTATGTATRTATGTATGTGTATGTATGTATGTATGTGTGTGTGTGTGTGTGAATGTRTGTGTATGTGTGTTGTGTGTKTAAAAGCTTAATGTTGTTAATACTGTACAAAGTGCATACCCATATATATTATCATCATATAATAAATGATACAAATAAATTATAATTGAGACAAAAAAATATATAATATTTAAATGATTAAAACACCGATAACTTTTCAAAATTAAAAAAATAAAAGTTATAATCATATAACAACTCCGTTAGGTGTCTAACTAACTAATCAATTATATATATAYAACTATAACAAGWGTCGGTATATAAAGTCGGACTAAAAGCTGTATTTTGAAAATATATTTTAAAAAAATAAAAACTTAAATTTTAAGATATTTTATTTTATTTTTAAAAAGTGCAAAAATCTTATTAATTGTGTTTCTATTAAATTGTGTTTAATTTTCAACTTATTTTGTTTTAATACACACATTGGTTTAATCATCAAAAAAAAAATAATGTTTAGAGTAAGTCATATGATATTTTATTTTAATTAAAAAAATAAAATATATATTTATTTTCAACATTAGACTTAAAAACTAATATTAATGTTTGAATTTAATAGTATTTTATTTATTTTTTTCTAATAAACTTTAGATAAATGTTAATTTCAATGTTAGAAAAACTTAATTTTTTRTTTTTTTTACTAAATTAAGATAATTAGCTAGATAATTTATTTATTATTAGTTAAATAATTTTAACAATTTTTTTATTATTTTGATTAACATTAAAAATCTAAAATACCAATAAAATCTAACTTAACTTTTATTATTTATTAATAGTTTTATATTTATTTATTTTATTTTTTTAAAATTTTGATTATTATAAAGTTTAACAATTTATTTATATGTCTATAAAAACCAAATCAGTTATTAGCCATTACTTTGTTGGTCGCCGTCCACTCAGCCAATGCTTACGGATCGGGAGGTGGCGGAGGACTGGGAGGTGGTTATGGTGGCGGCGCTGCCCTATTATTGAGCGCCGGTGGTTACGGTGTTGGTGGTTATGGTGGCGGCGGCGGTGGATACGGTAGCGGTGGCCGAATCAATGCCGCTGTCCAGAGCTCCCGACACGTCGATAGCTATCCCGTCCAAAGCGACTACGGCTACAGTGAACCGGCTGTTGTAGACATTGATTCAGGCGATCAACCAGTAGTACTGAACTTTCAATCCCAGTCCTCTACGTTGAGTGCCCAACAAAATCATCAGGGTAGTCCAGGCAGTGTCCAACAAACCCAGTCAGTGGATGAACCCCATCGATTGATACATGTAGTTACCCGACCGGTTATCCAAGAGATTCGGGAAATTATTGCYCCACAACGTAATGTTGTCCAACAGGTTCGGCCAGTTGTCGAAAATGTTAGGACAGTTGTAGCCAGAGGTCAGGGTTTAGGAGGCAATGGCGGTGGAGGTGCTGGAGGTTCAGGCGGTCTGGGAGGTGGTCTCGGTGGTGGACTTGGAGGTGGTTTGGGAGGAGGAGGACTTGGAGGCGGTTTTGGAGGTCTAGGCGGTGGTGCCGGTAGTTTAGGCGGTGGATTCGGTAGTGGTTTTGGCGGTGGTCTTAGTCTTGGACACGGTTTGGGCGGCGGCGGCGGACACAGTGGTGGTCTATTGCTGGCCGGTCTCAGTGGTGGCGGTGGCGGCGCCTATGGCGGTGCTCGCGCCTACTAATTGTGTGTCTATGTGTGTGTGTGTGTGTGTAGCACCGGTATCCAAATAGTCTACCAATAGATACACAATTGTTTTTTTATTAAAAAATTTAAATATAAATCTCAATTTTTTTTTATGTTTGATTGTTTAAATTATAAATTTTATTTTACTATTATTTTTTTTAGTCAATTTATTATTAATTAATTAATTAATTAATTATTTTTTTTGATACTGAAATTGTTTTTTAATAATAAAAATTTATTTATAAATTATTTGACTTTTATAATTGCATTATTATTATGAAAATATTAATTAATTAATAAATTTTTTCACAATAATATTAAAAAAAATGATATTAAAATKATTTTATTTCTAAAAATATTTCTAATATGATATTTATTTAAAAAAAAATTATTTTACAATATTGTAATTGAGTTGAATTAAATGAAAAATYWAAAAAAATTTATTTAAAAAAGTAATAAATAAATAACTAAATAGTAAATAATTAACTAAATATTTTTTTATTATCTAAATATTAAAATTAATGTTTTTCAAATGTCAAAATGTTATTACAATAAAAAAATATTTGTTTTTCAAGTTATTATATTTTATTTTTTTATTATTATTATTTATATATATWTATATATATATATTTAAATTTTAAAACTAAATGTTTAATTAATTTCTATTCTAATATTATATAATAAWTTTTATATATAATATAAAAAATGTATATAATTTTTTTAAATGATAAATTCAAAAAAATTAAAATATCTATATATTAATATTGGGAAATATTCCAGAAAATATATTTTGAAAATAAAGTGTCTTTAAAAAAAATTTYTCATTGATTATTTAAAAATTTCAGAAAAAAAATTTAAATACATTATATTACACTCCCTTTTCTAGACATAAAAAAATGCTAAACTCTATTATCTATGTAGGTTTGTGTGTGTRTGTGTGTGTRTGTGTGTGTATGTGTGTGTATGTGTGTGTAATGTGTGTGAATGTGTGTGTATGTGTGTGTATGTGTGTGTATGTGTGTGTATGTGTGTGAATGTGTGTGAATGTGTGTGAATGTGTGTGTATGTATATATAAATGTATGTATGTATGTGTGTGTCTGTGTGTGTATGTATGTGTGTATATGTCTGTATATGTGTGTATATGTGTGTATATGTGTATGCATGTATGTGTGTGTGTGTATGTATGTATGTGCGTTTGTATGTATGTATGTATGTATGTGTGTGTTTATATATTTATGTATGTATGCATGTATGTAGGTGTGTATGTGTTTGTATGTTTATGTGTATGTTTGTGTWTGTGTGTGTGTGTGTGTATGTGTGTGTGTGTGTGTGTGTTTGTATGCTTAAAGTTATGTAAATAAATTGCATACCATATATCATCATATATTAATTGTACAAATAAATTATAATTGAGAAATAATAACATTAAATAAARTGATAGCCATCGATAACTTTTTTTGTAAATTAATGTTAAAATATTTCAAATTTTTCAAACTATCAAATAGTTGTCTCAACTAATCCTAATCTATTGTAATCATTAGGTATATAAAGTCAATGGAAAAAACATAATTTTATTTAAAATCATAAAAATTCAAAAAATAAATTAAAAAGTGAATCAAAATTTTTGTGTGTATTTTATTATATTAGTTTGTTTTTTAATATTTTAAAAATTAAACACATTTTTATTACTTAACATCAAAAAAATATGTTTAGAGTAAGTATTGAAAAAAAAATTATTTATTAAATATATTTTAATTTTAAAAACTTATTTAATTAGTATTAAACATTAAATGTTTAGAAAATCAATTTTTCTTATATATATTTATTTTATTTTTTAATTATTAAGTTAAAAAACAATTTTCAATTTCAATGTTATTAACAAACAAACAAAAAATAAGCGAAACTAAAAAACATATATAATTTTATTTATTAATATATTTTTTTTTAATTTRTATTTATTTTTTTTGCTATTTAAAAGATAATAATTATCTATTGAATTACACTAACTATTATAGTTTAAATAACTTTTTTTWWKTTTTATTTTTTTTTTAATTTTTTTTGGACATTAAAAATCTTATAGAAATGTAATAAAATCTTATTTAACTTTTGTTTTTATTTATTATTATTTTTTTATAATTATTTAGTTGTTTTAATTTTTTTTAAAAAACATTTATTTTAAATGATAACAACTCATCATAATTACAACACATTACTAAACTATTTCATTATTATTACTATTATAAAAATATTTGAAAAAACAAAACAATTTTATTAAAATATTTTCAAATTCAATTTTTTTTACTAAATTAAGATAATTAGCTATTAATTATTAGTTAAATAATTTTAATAATTTTTAATAATTTTTTTTTAAAAAATTATTTTGACTAACATTAAAAATCTAAAATATCAATAAAATCTAACTTAACTTTTATTATTATTGTATTATTAGTTTTATATTTAATTTTTTAAAAATTTTTGATTTTAATAAAATTTAACATTTTTTAATGTTTATAAATATTATTAAAAAAAACAGTTATTAGCCATTACTTTGTTGGTCGCCRTCCACTCGGCCAATGGTTACGGATCGGGTGGTGGAGGAGGACTGGGAGGTGGTTATGGTGGCGGCGCTGCCCTRTTATTGAGCGCCGGTGGTTACGGTGGTGGTGGTGGCGGTGGATACGGTAGCGGTGGCCGAATCAATGCCGCTGTCCRCAGCAGCCGACACGTCGATAGCTATCCCGTCCAAAGCAACTACGGCTACAGTGAACCGGCTGTTGTAGACATTGATTCAGGCGATCAACCAGTAGTATTGAATTTCAAYTCCCGTTCCTCGACGTTGATTGCCCGACAAAATCATCGGGGATCGCCCGGTTCTATACAGTCAACCCAGTCAGTGGATGAACCCCATCGATTGATACATACAGTTACCCGACCGGTTATCCARGAGATCMGGGAAATTATTGCCCCCCAACGTAATGTTGTTCAAGAGGTTCGRCCAGTTATCGAAAATGTTAGGACAGTAGTAGCCAGAGGACAGGGATGTAGGAGGCAATGGTGGAGGAGGTGCTGRMGGTCTGGGAGGTGGTTTCGGYGGAGGAYTCGGTGGTGGTCTGGGGGAGGCGGAYTTGGAGGTGGTTTCGGTGGTCTGGGCGGTGGATTCGGTGGTGGATTTGGTGGCCGATTAGGYGGTGGTGGTGGTGGTAGAGKTCTCGGACTTGGTTTAGGCGGYGCCGGCAGAGGACACGGAGGCGGTCTATTGCTGGGCAGTCTCGGTGGTGGTGGTGGTGGCTATGGCGGTGCCTACTAATTGTRTRTATATATATATATATATATATGCACCGGGATCTCAATAGCCCCCCCCTTCCTCCATAAATAYACATTTTTTTATCTCATTSTCAAAAAATTATAGATTAATTATTTTATATATATATAACTTTTATTATTTAATTTTTTACAAAATTTATTAATAATTTACAAAAACAAACAAAAATAAATCTATTTATAACTAAATTTTAAGTAAAATATTATGAATTATTACGGAAAAAAAATTTATGTATCAATAAATTCATTAAATAAATAAATAATTATTATATAAAAATTATTGTCTAGTTTTAAATTAATTTTTTTTCATTTAATAAGACAATGTTTTTCAATAGTTTGCAATAAATGTTACAAATTTTGTTATACAAAAGTTTATAACATTTACTTTTAAAGTGTTTTAATTTATTATTAAAAGTAAATTATTATTTAAAGTGAAAATAATAATAATAAATAATTATTTCACAATTTTTTGGATGATATATAACATTATTTTTTTAGTTTCTAATTATTATCTTTATAACTGCTTATTTCATTATCACAATTAAAAAAACAATAAATAAATGATATTTTTTAAYACGTTTTTAMAAAATAAAAATAAATATAATTTTTATTTCAATTAAGAAATAAATGTCACACAAAAATTAAATGTAATTTTTACTTTAAAAAAATWAATGTTACAATTGTAGTATAAATCTTAAGTAGAAAAAAAATTAAATAATAATAATAATAATAATAATAATAATAATAATAATAATAAATTAAAATAAATAAATAATTTGATAAATTTWAAGACATTTTTGTTTTGAAAAAAAACTATTAGAAATTKTTATATAAAAAAAACCATTTTTTTTGTTTGTTTCACATTTTAATACAGTTTTTATTTTAATTTTATTAAATTATTTTTTTGATAACATCATTGTGTGTGTGTGTGTGTTAAGCAATGTTTTATAAAATAAATAAATTAAAATATTTTAATTTTATCCACAAAAAAAATAATGATCAAAAATTGGCTTAAATTACTTAAATTAAGATATATAAGTATAAAATAATATAATATTAAGATTTATTATTAATTTTTTAATTTTAAKAAAAAAATATCCAATAGTTTAATATTGATAATAATAATATTGATTAATTTTTATTTAATAATTTTTAAATATATATTTTCTATTATTTTTTAAAAATTATTTAATTATAAAACACATAGAAATAAAATTATTATAATATAATATAAACTATTTTTTTTSTWTATTAATTRTTTWWTAATTTAAAATATWCACACATAAAATAGTAAAAGTAGATTAAATACTRGTATTATGTAAATGTGATATACTGTATGTTAATATATTTTATAAAATTTTAATACTTAAATAAAACAGTTTACTATATTGTTTGTCTCCCAACAAAAAAAAAACCAAAATATAAAAAAAAATATTTTATAAAACACAAATTATTTAATAATAAAAATAAACATAAACTAAAAATTTTTTTTAAAAATTTTTTATTTAATTAAAACAAAACAAACAAAAAATTAAAAAAATGTTTTTAAAAATAAAACAGTATATATATAAGCTGATTGTTACCAACACTTATATATATAGTTAGTTTAATTTTACTTTCAATTTTAAGTTTTATATATATATATATTTAAATTTTTAATTAAAAGTTTTCTGTACCTAAACTAATATATATATATATAAATAATATAAAGTTTTTTTAAACTACATTAAAATGCTAAGAGTAAGTAAACTCATATTAATTATTAGTATTTATTTTAATTAATTATTAAATATATTTTAATTAATTATTAAATATATTTTAATTAATTATTAAATATATTTTAATTAATTATTAAATATATTTTAATTAATTATTAAATATATTTTAATTAATTATTAAATATATTTTATTAATTATTAAATATATTTTAATTAATTATTAAATATATTTTAATTAATTATTAAATATATTTTAATTAATTATTAAATATATTTTAATTAATTATTAAATATATTTTAATTAATTATTAAATATATTTTAATTAATTATTAAATATATTTTTATTTATTTATTTTTTTTTGTACAAACAGTTTGTTGTAATGGTATTAGCAGTGGTCGTCCACTACAACCACCAGTGCTATGCCAGTGGTTACGGAAGTTATGGTGGTGGCGGCGGTGGACTTATTGGTGGTGGTTATGGTGGTGGAGGATATGGAGGTGGTCTGGGAGGCGGTATGGGTGGAGGAGGACTTGGACTAGGATTTGGCGGCGGAATTATCGGCGGCGGTGGTGGTGGTGGTCGTGTAAACGCTGCCATTATTAGCTCACGTAGTCTACAGCTAATACCKACCGGCAGTCAACTGGGATCATCSGCACCGACCATTGTCGACGTCGATAGCGGCGTACAACCCGTCCAATTGAATTTTGTCAGTCGATCGTCACCGTTGTTGGCCACCCAACATCATATCGGCCAACAGGGTAGCCATCAGTCCASYCAATCGGTCGATCAGCCRCATCAGCTCAGCCACGAAGTCRTACGACCTGTTTTCCAGATGGTYCGCGAAGTGGTTGTACCCCAGCGTCAGATCATCCAAGAGATACGTCCGGTTGTCGAGAATGTCCAGACACTGGTAGCCACTGGTCAGGGAAGAGGAGGTMTCGGCGGCGGCGGATTTGGTGGCGGATTCGGTGGCGGATTCGGCGGCGGCATTGGTGGCGGCGGCTATGGAGGCGGTATTGGTTTGGGYGGTAAAGGAGGTGGCGGTGGTGGTGGTGGYTATGGWGGCGGTCTATCAATGGGTTTCGGTAAAAGACATTATTAAATAAAAGGACAGTTAGTTTTTTTTTTATGGTCTAAYGGTTTGATTTGATTTGATACCTAATTTAAGACACAATTTTTATTTACATTGTTTTTTAAAASTATTATTATTATTATTACTATATTTGTAAAATAAATTATATATAAAAACTAATTATTATTATTATTACTATTTTTGAWTGAWWGTATAATACTGTACAGTAATATTGTTAATAATTGTTTTTTTTTAAAAATTCATTCAAAATTAAATAAAAATAAAATATTGTATTAAAAAATGATTATTATTTTATACAAATTATATTATCGATAGTTGACTATTGGATAATATTTTTAGTGTTTWTAATATTTAAAAATTATTTTTTTTTTCTAATTATATTTCTATTTTTCCATAAATATRTAGAATATGAAAAAATTTAATCAATAAAAAATATATAATAATTAAATWTATAATAAAAAAWAAATATTAAGTTAATAAATAATATAATTATTAATTATTAATAAATAAAATACATATATAGAAACTGTAAACAATAATTCAATTATATWAATAAATTTAATTATTAATTATTTGTTATGTATTTAAAAAAAAATACTTAACTGACAATATTAATTAAAAAAAAAATGTAATGTTTAATTTATATAAAATGTATATAAAAGTCTAAAWGTTATACAAATWAAATATTAAATTTATTATAAATATATATTATAAATTTTTATATATAATWATAATAAATATTATAACAAAAAATTTAAATAACTAAATAACTATTTTTTTTATTATTTAATAAACTATTGATAAAATTATRTTTATAATTGTTATATATATATTTGTAATTTATTATTTTACAATTAGTATAATTATTGTATTTCAATATCATAATTATAATTATATCAACAACAAAAAATATTTTTAATACAATATATTTTTCAAACTAAAAATTATTTATKATWAATATWATAAAATTYTATTTATATATTATGTAATATTAAGTTRAATTTTATTGTTGTTGTTGTWAACAATTTTTTTAATAWTTTACATAATTTACACAAAATAAAAGTAAACTATTTTTTATTTGTTTGTTTGTTTAGTAAACTGTTTTAAAATTWAAATGTAATTTATTTTTTKTTTAYACAACAAAAAACTATAAAAAWWTTATAATGAAATAGAAATCTAAACTACATTACTGTATATATAATATATATATATTATAAAAAGTGAAAGTTTTATAAATAATAATAAAAATTAARCTCTCATTTAATTTTTATATTCATAATTTTTTTAAGTTTGCAAAAATATATATATATAAAAATATAKTTTTATTTGCTRTTTAATAAAAATGACRAAATATTTTTKGKGTATATATATRAGGGGTAGTCATCACCGACAGTCAGTCAGTCAGTCAAACATTAATTTAATAAACAGTTTTTAATTAATTAAATAACTATTAAAACTAGTAAAATATGTTTAAAGTTAGTAAACTATTACTGAAATTTTTAATTTATAAATAATATTATATTTATGTAAATATTATTTTATTTTTTTTTGTTGCATACAGTTTGTCATAATTGGATTAGCAGTAGTCGTAGGCCAGTGCTATACAAGCGGTTATGGCGGAGGTTATGGCGGCGGACTGGGAGCCGGCGGTATGGGTGGACTTGGACTGGGATTAGGTGGTGGCGGTATCGGTAGCATTGGTGGCGGCGGTGGTGGTGGTCGTGTAAACGCCGCCATTATTAGCTCACGTAGTCTACAGCTAATACCGACCGGCAGTCAACTGGGATCATCCGCACCGACCATTGTCGACATCGATAGCAGCGAACAACCCGTCCAATTGAATTTCCTCAGCCGATCGTCACCATTGTTGGCCACCCAAAACCATATCGGCCAACAGGGTAGTCATCAGTCCAGCCAATCAGTCGATCAGCCACATCAGCTCAGCCATGAAGTCGTACGACCTGTTTTCCAGATGGTCCGCGAAGTGGTTGTACCCCAACGTCAGATCATCCAAGAGATACGTCCGGTTGTCGAAAACGTCCAGACATTGGTGGCCGCGGGTCAGGGATTAGGCGGAGGCGGAGGAGGAGGAGGAAGACAATTGTCGACCGGTTTCGGTGGTCTCGGCGGTTCAATTGGTGCCGGTATTGGTTTRGGYGGTAAAGGAGGTKCYGGTGGTTATGGTATCGGTCTATCATTGGGTGGTTCGGGTAAAAGATATTAAGATAAAAGATATGGTTTTTTTTCGGTACCGGTTTTSAAACAACAATTTAATATATGAGAACATAATTTATATTTAATTATATATTTATATTTGTTTTAAAAATTTCATTTGTATTTTATTGCCAATAATTACAACAAATTGTTTGTATTATAATAAATATATTGTATATCAAAATAATATTTTTTTTAATTTTATTAAAAATCTGTATTAATAAACTGTAAATTTTAATTATGAAATTTTTATACTAATTTTAAAATATATAATAGTTTACTTTACTTTTAGATATAAATTAAATCAATATGATAATAAATTTATTTTTTTAAAAAATATTTTCACTTAATATACTATATATTTAAAACTTTATATAATTTGTAAAATTTTGTCTAGTTCTATTTATTTTTTCAAAAATTATAATTTTTTCAAAAACATAATATTTTTTACTTAACTAAATATATATATTTAACTTAAATAACAATTTGATAGTAGTGTTATTTAWATTGTATTTTAAATTAAGTATAATTAAATATATTTTTTATAAAATATAAAATAGTATAAATATATATATATATTTTTGTATTGTATATACAGTATAGATAGTTTAGTTGAGCAAAAATWAATTWAAATTAAATTAAAAATTTATAATATACTATTTTGTAAATATTGTATTTTAATTAAAACAATTAATAATAAATAAATATTTAAAAAACATAATAATAATAATAATGCAAAACATATTATGATCTAGAATTTTAWACACAATTTGCATTTATATATAAAAAAGTTAAAATGATATAAAAAAATATTAAATAAAACTATAAAACTTTATAATGAAATAGAAATCTAAATTATAGTACTGTATATAAAAAAAGTGAAAGTTTTATAAATAATAATAAAAATTAAAMTCTCATTTAATTTTTATATTCATAATTTYTTTAAGTTTGCAAAATATAYAWATATATATATAAAAATTAGTTTTATTTGATGTTTAATAAAAATGACAAAATATTTTTTGGGTATATATATAAAGGGTAGTCATCACCGACAGTCAGTCAAACATTAATTTAATAAACAGTTTTTAATTAATTAAATAACTATTAAAACTAGTAAAATATGTTTAAAGTTAGTAAACTATTACTGAAATTATTAATTTATAATTAATATTATATTTAAGTAAATATTATTTTATTTTTTTGTTGCATACAGTTTGTCATAATTGGATTAGCAGTAGTCGTAGGCCAGTGCTATACAAGCGGTTATGGCGGAGGTTATGGCAACGGCGGTGGATTGGGAGCCGGCGGTTTGGGTGGACTTGGACTGGGATTAGGTGGCGGTATCGGTAGCATTGGTGGTGGCGGTCGAGTAAATGCTGCTATTATAAGCTCACGTAGTCTACAGCTAATACCTACCGGCAGTCAACTGGGATCGTCGGCACCGACCATTGTCGACATCGATAGCAGCGAACAACCCGTCCAATTGAATTTCCTCAGCCGTTCATCACCGTTGTTGGCCACCCAAMACCATATCGGCCAACAGGGTAGCCATCAGTCCACCCAATCAGTCGATCAGCCGCATCAGCTCAGCCAYGAAGTCGTACGACCTGTTTTCCAGATGGTCCGCGAAGTGGTTGTACCCCAGCGTCAGATCATCCAAGAGATACGTCCGGTTGTCGAAAATGTACAGACATTGGTGGCCGCGGGTCAGGGATTAGGAGGCGGAGGAAGACAATTGTCGACCGGTTTCGGTGGTCTCGGCGGTTCAATTGGTGGCGGTATTGGTTTGGGTGGTAAAGGAGGCTCAGGTAGTGGCTATGGCATCGGTCTATCAATGGGTGGTTCGGGTAAAAGATATTAATAGGCAAACAGTTAGTTATTTTTCAAATGTATCCTAAAATTTATATATTAGATCTTGATTTAAGAAATTATTTTTTGATTATTATTGTAAAACTAATTAATTTTATTGTCAATAATTGTTTTTCCATTTTGTATTATAAAATATATATTGATATATTGTTAATATATAGTTTTTATATTTTTAAAATTAAATAAATAAATAAAAAATTAATATTATTGAAAAAAATGTCTATAGTTTATAGAAATTTATTAAATATATAATAAACATTTAATCATTTCTTAATTATTATAATAACATTTTTTTTGTTAAAATGATTTTTTTTAATTTAATATATATTTCTATTTTATAAATATATTTGTTTACTAAAAGTAATAATTTTTTATTACATTATAATATAATAAATATATATATTATTAATAGTTGTTAATAAATTTTTTTTTATAAATCCAACAAAATATTATATATTTTGATTATTAATAAAAAATAAAATTATTATTATTGTAAACTGTAATTTTAAATAAGATTATTTTATACTAATTTTAATTATATTTTAACAACATAGATATATTGAAATATTGAAGACGGATCATTTTTTTAATATTTTTGTTATTTTTATTTCAATAAAAATATTTATCAAAAAAAAAACAATTAATATTATATATTTTTTTTAATTTAAATTAGTCAACAGTTAGTTTTTTAGTAATACTATTTACAGTATATCTATTTATTAAAAATAAACAATAAAAAAACATAATTTTTTCAACAATATAATATTTCAGCAATAAATTAATTGTATATATTTATATAAATAATATATAATTTTGTGAATTTATAATTTTTTTTTATAATAAATATTTATTTATTTAATTATTATTTTTTTCATAATATTTTCATAAATTAATTATTGTTTAGTTTTTTTAAATAATAATAATAATAATTCAAAACATATTATTGCAATAGATTTGCAATCCCGGAGCCGGCGGGTTGGGTATAGTAGATAACACACTAGTTTTTTAACAGTTAAATAAATTCACACAATATTTATAATAAACAGGTTTTATTGTATATATATATATAAAGTATAGTAAATACAGTACAGTAGTAATACAGTAGAAGACCCCGAACCTAAACTTATGTTGGCGTTTATATAGGTGGCTCAGTTAGGTAGGGCCGGTATCCCTATCCAATAGGGACTGGTGGGTGTGTATCATAATAAATATATTACAGTATCCACTCCATCAAAATAATGACTGTCCTCAGTCATTGTTATATTTAATTAATATTAATATAATTTATATAATATTAATATAAGTAAAAAATTATTAAAACATTATTTATTTAATATATATTATATTTTGGACGTATTTTATGTCTGTTTGTCAAAAAATTTTTTTGAGTGTTATTTGAAATCAAATGACATGTGTTTTAATTCACTTGATTTCAAATTTACATCAGATTTTGTTTTTTTTTAATTAAATTTAATTATTATTTAATTATTTAGTTATTAATTTTATTTAGATTAATAAAGTTTAGTCAAATTTAATAGTTAAGAAAAATTAATAATAATAATAATAATAATAATAAGTGATTAATAATTTTTAGTATATTTTTTGTTGGACTGTATTGTATACAAAGGTTTGCTATTTATTTTATTTTTTATTTTTAAGTTTATTTAATGATTATAATTAATTTAGTTAATAATAATTTGTTGTTTTGTTAATTATATTACTAATTATTGTTAATAATAATTTTTTTTAAGTTAAAATTGAAATTTTTTTTTTTTTTATATACATATATATACTGATATATATATGATTAATATGTAATATTAATAATACATTTTTTTTTAAAAAAAAAACATTATCGCTTACTTTAATAGATAATAATAATAATAATAGTTATTATTATTATAAAATATACGGTGATATAATAATAGTAGTAGTAGTAGTAGTAGTAGTAAATAGTAAACAATTAATTATAATATTTTATAAGTAATAGTATAATAGTAATAATAATACAGTGATAGTAATAATTTAAATATTATCAAATTTTTTATAGTAGTTTTGATAATAATTTTTTTTTTAATAATAAAAACAATAATTTAATTTAATTTTTGGTGTATTTTGAGTTAGTAGTAATAATAATTATTATTTTGTAATAATAATAATAAGATTATTATATTTTGGTTGTTGTTGTAGTTTTGATAATATTAATTAATATTAATATTTTTTTGTATTAATAATAATAACATTATTTTGTTGTAATAATAATATTATTATTAATTTTTTTAAGCTGTAGTGATAATAGTATTGATAATAGTTATAATGTAATAATAATATAAACATGTGTTTGTCACGTGATTTATGTTTATATATTTTTTTTGACAATTAATATATATATATATATTTTAAATTAATATAGATTGTAATAATTATTGATATAATTATAATTAATGATTGCTTATATATTATATATTATAATATTAATTGTGAATATATATCAGTGATTATAATAATAATAATTTTTGTTTTTTTATATTAGTAGTAATAGTAATAATAATATATTAATAATTATTTTAATACCTTAAATATCATTTTGTTTTGTGTAATACTAATAATAGTATTGTTTTTTTTGATAATTATAATAATAATTGTTTATATATATACCCTTTTTTTTATTAGTATTAATAATACTATTTTTTTTTGTTCATATAATGATAATAATAATAATAATAAATTTTTTTAATTTAAAAATAATAATAATAACATATATTATTATTTTTAATTAGTAGTAATAATACATTTTTTTTGTTTTTTTTTTTTAATATAATAATAATATTATTATTATTTAGTTATAGTAATAATATTATTATCTTTATTATTTTTTTTTTGATAATAATAATAATTAGATTTTGTTTGTGTTAATAATAATAATAATAACAATTATTATTGTTTTATTTGGTGTGACAATAACAATAATATTAATAATAATATTATAGTAATAATAATAACAATTATTGTTATTGTTTTTTGTGATAATAATAATAATAATAATAGTAATAATAATTATTATTATTGTTTTTTTTTTGTGTGAATAATAATAATAATTATTATTATTGTTATTGTTTTTTTTCTATAATAATAATACTAATTAATAATAATAATGATATTTATATTAATAATAATAATAATAATAATAGTTATTATTATTGTTTATTTTTTGTTGTGTAATAATAATAATAATAATAATAATAGTTATTATTATTTTTATTTTTTGTGTAATTAATAATAATAATAATAATAGTTGTGTAATAATAATAATAATAATAATAATAGTTATTATTATTGTTTATTTTTTGTGTAATAATAATAATAATAATAATAATTAGTTATTATTAATTAATAATAATAATAATAGTTATTATTATTGTTTAATTTTTGTGTAATAATAATAATAATAATAATAATAATAGTTATTATTATTGTTTATTTTTTTGTGTAATAATAATAATAATAATAGTTATTATTATTGTTTAAATAATAATAATAATAATTAGTTATTATTATTGTTAATAATAATAATTAGTTATTATTATTGTTTATTTTTTGTGTAAATAATAATAATAATAATAATAGTTATTATTATTGTTTAATTTTTGTGTAGTAGTAATAATAATAATAATAATAATAATAGTTATTATTATTGTTTATTTTTTTGTGTAATAATAATAATAATAATAGTTATTATTATTGTTTATTTTTTTGTGTAATAATAATAATAATAATAGTTATTATTATTGTTTATTTTTTTTGTGTAATAATAATAATAATAATAGTTATTATTATTGTTTATTTTTTGTGTAATAATAATAATAATAATAATAATAGTAATAATAATAATAATAATACAAACTTCTGAGTGAAGTGTGTGTCTGTATTCTATAAGTCTGTCTGTGTCCGGTGTCCTATGAGAACATAGGATCGAATCCACACTATGCTACACATTTTTTTTTTTGAATTATTTATTCATTTTTTTTTGGTTTAGAAGTTCGTATGGAAATGCTTTCTAACATTTTCAATTTTTTTTTCTAGTACTTTGTAATATTATTATTTTGTTATATTAATAGTATAATAATTATTATGTATAATAGTATTATATAAATAATTAACAAATCTTTTAAAATATTAATCTTTTTATGTCTTCCATAGTATGGAAACGCGCCGATCGTCCCGTAAACGCAAGTGTCGTTTTCCATCACCGGCTTCTCCATCTCCAACTCTACCGGTTACTACTCCATCGATTCCTTTGCCTTCAGTTCCCGGTTGTAGTGGTATTCGCCGTAAAGACATTCGTCTATCCGAGCGGAACAAATCCCCAATAAGAAAGAGAGTGGCTTTGTCTCCTTCTTCGCCAGAACTATTGCCGGCGCCTTATAGGACAACGACCACTATTGTCGCTTCTCGTGTATCGAGTCCCGATCCAGAGGCTTCGGGTGATATCCCTGTTTTGCCACTCCGTGAGATATCGGTTTCTCTAAATCGGGTTCAGGTGCCGATTAATGAAGTTATCGCTGCATCACGACCGGGAAGGATGACGCGTTCGGTCAATCAATTGGAACAAATTTTTGGAGTTAGTTATTTATCTTTTTATTGATGATTTTTTTTAATTATTTTTATTTTCATATAATAGCGTTATGTTTCATCTGCAAGGCCAAGCTTTTTCAGGAAACGTGACGATTTGTTGCCACTTATTGATCACATGGAAGGTTTTAATATTAATAATTGCTGCCAAATTTTAGTCCGCCCATACGAGCGAGAGGAACAAGATTTCAGCTCTCCACCACCTCCAGATGCTAAAGGACAATACGCCGTTGAAAGCATTGTTGCACGTTTTATGTACCGGGGATTTGGTGTTTATTTGGTCGTTTTTTGGCTGGGGTATAAAGACCCTACTATCGAACCCATAGATAACTTGTCCGACTATGATGAATATAAACGATTTTTGAGTTCCAAATCGTTTCGGGTCGTTGGCTCATCAACTATTGGTGATATTGATGTCCAGTCAGAAGAACTAACCGGTGGTAAACACGTGGATATTTTAAACGAGTTGATGGCAGGTCTTCAAAATCTAGGCCTTTTTTCCTTCCATAACGGTTTTGATAGGTTGGTATTATCAATAGTTTTATTAATTATAATGATATATTAAATAATTGCTTTTTTTAGTAAGAAATCTTTAGATGCTTCCCGAGAATTGGAACTCGACTTTTGGGAAACTATCCGTGGGAAGTGGGCCAGTATGTCTTCTGACGTATGCATCAATCGTGTCATTCTGGGGATGTCTAATTATCACCATCAACAGTACGACAAGTTCGACACTAAATACAAGGAATTGTTTTGTCCGCAGAAAACTAAGGCCAGAAATATGATTAAGTCGTTTATTGATACACACGTGAGGGCGGTATTTCTGGTTTTCCGTGCCATCGACATCACAAAAGCTGACCCTCTTATACATTCCGGCGTTTTTGTATCAGATCGGATCACTGATTCACAGTATAAATGTAAGATATATAGTCTGCTTTTATTTTAGTTACTAATCTATTTTCTTAATTGTTATTCCAGTTCACTACTTTGATCCGACTCCTAAAGATTATGCTTCGAAAAGATTGCCTCCAACTGTTGCATCTTTTATTAAGAGCTCCAGTGCGAAGTCCCATTATTTAGATGGGAAGTGGGTGAACCGAATATATGGCACCCAAAGTTCATCGGACGATTGCTTTCTTCGATCCCTTTCTTTTATTGCCCGTCTTTTGGATGACTTCTCTTTTATTGAATCATTTGATGTCGATATTGATAAAGACATCAAATAACATTCATTTATTTTTTATTTCAATATTTTTTTATGACTTCATTTTTATGAATATTTTTTTTTTAATTAAATTTTTTTTTTTTAAATCATTTAAATGAAATTTTTTTTTTATGTAACCACGTTTTTGATTAAATTATTTTTTTTTGTAAATTTTTAAAAAATACGTGTTAGCGWTTAATATTTTTTTTTTGTTTTAACTATGTATATATATAATGCCTATTATTACAGGTATTACAGATAGTTCCCGCGCGTGCATTACATTTATATTTTTACTATAGGTTATTATAAGTGTATAAAATATTAAAATAATGGTTAAAACTTTGCACGTATTACAGGTAGTTCCCGCGCGTGCATTACATTTATGCTTTAACTATAGGTTATAATAAGTGTATAAAATATTAAAATAATGGTTAAATATTTGCACGTATTACAGGTAGTTCCCGCGCGTGCATTACATTTATACTTTAACTATAGGTTATAATGAGTGTATAAAATATTTAAATAATGGTTAAAACTTTGCACGTATTACAGGTAGTTCCCGCACGTGCATTACATTTATACTTTAACTATAGGTTTTAATGAGTGTATAAAATATTTAAATAATGGTTAAAACTTTGCACGTATTACAGATAGTTCCCGCGCGTGCATTACATTTATACTTTAACTATAGGTTATAATGAGTGTATATATATTTAAATAATGGTTAAAACTTTGCACGTATTACAGGTAGTTCCCGCGCGTGCATTACATTTATACTTTAACTATAGGTTATAATAAGTGTATAAAATATTAAAATAATGGTTAAACCTTTGCACGTATTACAGGTAGTTCCCGCGCGTGCATTACATTTATATTTTAACTATAGGTTATAATGAGTGTATAAAATATTTAAATAATGGTTAAAACTTTGCACGTATTACAGGTAGTTCCCGCGCGTGCATTACATTTATACTTTAACTATAGGTTTTAATGAGTGTATAAAATATTTAAATAATGGTTAAAACTTTGCACGTATTACAGATAGTTCCCGCGCGTGCATTACATTTATACTTTAACTATAGGTTATAATGAGTGTATAAAATATTTAAATAATGGTTAAAACTTTGCACGTATTACAGGTAGTTCCCGCGCGTGCATTACATTTATACTTTAACTATAGGTTATAATAAGTGTATAAAATATTTAAATAATGGTTAAAACTTTGCACGTATTACAGGTAGTTCCCGCGCGTGCATTACATTTATATTCTATTAGTAATGTATAATTTATATAATCATCTTGTTTTAATTTTTTTTTTAAATTTTTGTTGTTTTATTTTTATTTTTTTTTCTAATTATTTTTTGTTATTTACATATTATCTACATAAGCATTACTAATTTGTATCGCTTTCTTGGTATGGAGGCGGGACAAAAGGATTTATTTCATCTAATACGTTCAGTTGACGATCAGAGAATACCATATTTTTTAATACCCAATTCTTTTCTTTAATAACATTTTTCAGCTTTTGTAGAACTAATGCTAATGTAAAAAATAATATTAATATAATAATGCTTAAGATGTTCTCAATTGGATATGTAGTCCAATGTTCAATATGGTACCATGTATTTTCTTTTACTAATTCTAATCTAATAATTTTACAATTACTATCATGGGAACAAGTTAAGGGCTTATAGTCAGCTAATGATATGTTGCTAACTATTTTATCGGCAAAACCTAGGTTATTGATCAACTGATCTGCTATTTGATTATTTTTCCATTTGTAACCAATCTGGTTAATCGTATTTTTAATTATAATTAATCTGGCAGAGAGCATAGATAAAGACATTGCTGTATGTGTAGGTGATGGTACGTCTCGTTTATACTGTCTATTTGTATCATTGGATGGGGGTGAAAATAGTATTTTATCAAATACTATGATATTATCAGATTGTTTGCAAAATCTATTTAAAGGTAGAATAAATGATTCAACAAATCTACGACTACACCAGTCTTTCTCAAATTGTGTATAATTTTCTCCTAAGTCTGATTCACATGGATTTTCATAATTAATGTTTAGGATTATATTATTGTTACTAGCGGTTATTGGATAACATAAAGTTAATATTGAGGTAATTAATAATGTTTTCTTTGGTGAATAAAACTTTGTTCTTTTTAACGGTTTAATTCCAACTTGTGTTTCATTAATTTCCTCATCTTCCTCTATACTACTGAGTTGACTCATATGTACTTCATTATCTATTTTTCTATTGTTAGATATTTTGTAAAATCCTTTTACTTTATAATAATTAAAGATAATAAACGACAATAGAAATATAATGATAATATAAGAAATAATGTAATTGTAATTATGTTTGTCATCTAAAATTAAGTTTTGCTTAAGTTTTGTAGATTGAATTGATAATAATTTTGTATTTACTTCTCTAGTTAATTTATCAAACTCAAAGTTGTGAAGGTCTGGCATAATGTGAAAATTAATGCGTTGAGAAATAGACGGTTTAAGATCTATTTCGCTGTCTATTACTATTTGTTTGGCTTCATAATTATAATTTGCAATTTTAAATGAAGCTGTATTAGGTATAGCAAAAACGAAATCAGGGCAATCTATCGTTTTGTTGTATATAGTTATATTTAATGAATTACAATAAATTAAGTTATGGTCAGCTCTTGGTTTTATCTGTATGATGCTTTCTGCCCTTGTTTTGTCATAGTCGTCACATCTATCTATACTCCAGAAATGTTCAGTTATATTACCTAATCCCTGTGTGTTACAATTTTCATTCGAGGGTACTACAAATAGATTTTGCATGTTTTCTGATGTTTTTGGCATAGGTGTTACACAATCATGCGATTCATCATACATAATTTCTTGTGGTCCATTATAGACTATTTTACACATTAGGTTACTATTATTTGACTTTTCAAATAATATAAATGGGTCAGCAAACATCATTGTTGTGTTAGATTCTTTGACTTTGAGGTCAAAGATCACTGTTAGTATTCTTGATTGTTCATTAATTACACATTCTTTTGGTTCACTATATGTAAAGTCACATTTGTCTTTACATGGTAAAGTTACATTAAATATATCTAATAGTTTTGGATCAATTTTATTTTGATTCCACTGTCTTCCTATGTCTGTTAATTTCTCTTGGATAACTGCAAATCTAGAGGCAAGATTTGAGACTAGTATCATTAATGATGGGAGTCTTTCATTTACCATTTGTCTAACCGTTTCTTTAAAACTTTTAACATCATAGCCTAAGTTTTCTATTTCTCTCTGAAGTAATTCAATAACTCTATTAACTCTTTCACTATTTTGTTCAATTGTTGCCATACTTTCGACTAATCTCTCATTTGTTTCTCTAAGGTCCTCTATAGCGTTCTTATTATTTTTTGCTTGAACTATTGAATGTGCTGATACACCAATTGTAGTTGATACCGAAACTACAAAAATTGATATCAAAGCTATTGCCATTATGGCAATCCTTTTGTTACGTGGTTTAATCAATTGTTGAATTGGTATCTCATAAGGACTTTTACAAATTTTTCTCAAGGGTTTCACGAAATCATTGTATAACTGTTTTTCGCACCATTCGTGCAACTCTTTATTACCATCGGGAATAAATGATTTACGTAAAAATATGTCACAGGGGCTGTCATAGCTAGCGGTTAATAAGACCCGGTTTATTCCAGTAATTACCGGTTTTTTAGATACTCTCCAAACTAAGGGATTCATTTTTTGTAACGAGCATTGGGTAGTGCTTAAGACAAAAATGAAAAACAATGAGTATACTAACAGATCAAATATTTTCTTTGGTTTTCTTATTCTGGTCGAGCGTCTAGGTGTTGGATTGGTGATAGGGATTAAACTATTGTTGGTAGGATTCTGTGAACAATTGTCACTATTATCATTTATTTTGCTTTCAATTGTTTTCTCTGGGGTTTCGTATTCATATATTTCTGTATCGCTATCACTTTCAAACTCCGATGAAGTACTTGAACTGTCTAATATAATCTCATTGCTAGTTAATTGAGACAGTTTTTCTAATTTATTTATGAGTTCATCTCTATCTGTATATTTTCTTAGACGACTTACATGCACTACATCTGTTAATTTTCTTTTACCATCTTTTGTCTCAATTTCTACATTAACATTGTTAGGAAAAACTTTTATAATTGTAAATGGTCCATGAAAATAATGTAATAATTTAGAGGTTCTTTGCGGAATTTGGTTAGGATATAGTACAAACACTTTCTGCCCAATAGTGTATGTTTCTGCTCTATGTTTCTTATCATAATTGAGCTTATTTCTATCAGCAGCCTTTTGAATACTAGTTGCAACTTTATCATGAGTAAAACTTATTATATTTCTAATTGAATCTAAATATTGTTGTTCACTGCTATATCCTATCATCGGTTCAGAGTATCTTCTATCAGGTGGGAGTATAGGATCTCTTCCCATCATTAATTTATATGGGGTGAAACCTGTAGTTGAATTGACAGAACAATTATATGCAAAAGTGACCCAATGTAATTGGATATCCCAATCTGTATGAGTTTTGTTGACATATGCTGACAGCATTTTTGCTAAGGTTTGGTTAAAACGCTCGGTGAGCCCATTTGTTTGGGGATGATGTGCGGTAGTCGTTACATGTTTAATTGAAAGTTCATTGTATAATTTTTGACTAAATTTGGCTGTGAATTGGGTGCCTCTGTCACTCAACAATGTCTTTATGCTTCCAAAACTACAAATTAATTTTTCAATAACAAATTTTGCAGCCGATTCTTTTGTAGCTTCAGTAGTAGCCTTAGTTATAGCCCATTTAGTGTAATAGTCTGTTGCCACAATTATGTGCACATTACCTGACTCTTTTGAGATTTTGAATGGACCCAAATAATCAATACCCACAAGTTCTAATGGGGCATCTCTTATAATGGGAACCATTAAACCTGCAGTTGGGATTAATGGTCTTTTCTTTGTTTGACAATCAAGGCAGGAGTTCACATAGTCAAAAATATCGTTTTTCATGTTTGGCCAATAATATCTCGATATGAGTTTGCTTTGTGTTTTGTTAATACCTAAGTGTGCACCAGCATATATATCATCATGATATATGTAAAGTATTTCTAGAATTTTTATTATTGGTAAACATAAAACTAGTTTATATTCACCACTAAATTTAACTTTCTTGTAAAGGATGTCATTATCGATACAATACTGTCGCTGCAAATACTCAGGATTTTGTTTACATAATAGGTAATAAATTCTAGAAAAGTTATAGTCTGACTTTTGCATGTCTGCCATATCTTTTGTGTTTATGTGTGAAAAGTCAGGCAATAGTTCACTCATTGTTAATTTAAGGCAATGCTGTTCGATATTATCATCGAGAAGTTCAGGTTCGTGAACAGGATATCGAGACAATGCATCTGCTACTTTATTCAAACTACCTTTTCTGTATTCAATTATATAATCGAAACATGAAAGATGTAATGACCAACGCTCAAGTCTGGGATTGAGACTTCTTTTGTCCTTTAGCCATTTTAAACATATGCAATCTGTTACAATTTTAAATTTATGGCCTTTAAGATAAACTTCACATTTTTGTGTTGTTTTAACAATCGCTAGCATTTCTATTTCAGGTATTGAGTAATTTTTTTCATTGGCATGCAATAACCAACTCATATGACAAAATGGTTTTAGTTTATTTTCAATGACGTGATATAAGGAACCACTAATGCCTATCAATGAACCATCGGTATGCAATTCTATTGGTAATCTATGATCATAATGACAAAGTACTGGAGCGTTACACAATGCATTTTTAAGCTTATTAAAAGCATTTTCCTGTTCAGGTCCCCAATAAAATATCCGACCTTCGTCACATGTTCTTACATAAGTTTTACTTATTTTTATTTTATGTAAATCAATATTTTTGACTTTTTTTGTTAAGCGCGTTAATGGTTCAGCTATTTTAGCAAAATCTTTTATTGACCGACGATAAAAGCCAGCCAAGCCTATAAATGACCTAACGGCTCTAAGAGTTTCAGGTGTGGGAAATTGCATAAGGGACTTAACCTTACTAGGGTCAGTTTTTATACCGTCTCTTGAGACTATATACCCTAAAAATGCAATACCTAACTGACCAAAGGAACACTTTGTGGGTTTTAAGGTGATACCGGAATCCTTTAATAATTGTAAAATTTCTTTTAAATGCAACAGATGCTCATCAAATGTTTGGCTAAAGATAATTGCATCATCGAAATAAACAACAATAGTTTTACCTACTTTCTCACCATAAATTTTATGCATTGCTCGCATAAAAAATCCTGGTGCTTGCTTAAGACCAAATGGCATTCTATTGAATGTAAATAAGCCATCTTCCGTCCTGAACGCTAACATATGTTTAATATTTTCATCGACTTTAAACTGCATATAACCATTATTTTGGTCAATAATCGAAAAATATTTAGCGCTAGCAAATGATCGCAGGCAACGCTGAAGATCAGGTATAGGATATATATCATCTTCTGTTATATTGTTCAATAATCTGTAATCAATACACAAGCGCTTTTCGGGTCTACCATCTACACCTATAGACTTTTTATCTACTAAAGATACTGGTGATCCATAACCACTACTGCAAGGCTCAGCTATCCCTAACTTTATCCATTCATTTATTATGGTTTTTATTATTTCATTGTTGAATGGGCTGTATTGTCTAGGTGGCTGTTTTATTGGCTTTTGCTCTAAACTTTTGAGTTTAAGTGTAAATTCTTCTATATTACATAAGCCTAATGTGTTTTTGTCAAATGCAAAAACGTTACTATAACACTCAAGTAATTCATTTAGTTTACTTTGTTGCTCTGTTGTTAGATCAGTACTTATTATATAACGTGTATTTATTCCTTTATTGTTATTTTTCAAAATCCCACGAATGGGTTTCTCGGCATAACTTGGACTATTGTTATTATACTGTTTGTCTGTAGCATACCTACAATAAGCATTACTGCAATAAATATATCTATCCATGCATTGATCTACTATTTGCTCATTGTTCTCGCAGTATTCGCATTTGACAATATCTGTTGTGGTATCAATGTCGCTGCATGAGCTATCAGTGTCATATGTGTGATATTCATCAGAGGTTTCTGTATATTCTTCTGAGGTCTCTGTATTATCACTTGAAAATGATATAACACTTTCACTTGAGTTAGACTTAATGCCAGTATCAGATTCATTATCTGACTCTTTATCTATTACAAAATAGCCAACAATTACACCATCATTGAGGTGTATATCATAACTGTTATTATTAAAAACACAAATGTTTCCCTTACTATATTTAATCATTAGTTTATCTGTTTTGATTTCGAGATTATATTTTTTTATAAATGATTTTGAGGTAATAAATTTGCAGTGAAAATAAGGCAATCTTTTTGTTTTATTGTTAGGCCTGACCTGTAGTATTTGTGGTTCATTTGCAGGTACAGTTAGAGCTTTAGCAATATGAAGCTTATTATCATGAAATTGATTTTCAGAACAATTGAGGTTTTTAATAGACTCTCTCCACATAATCTCACGTTTAGCACAATCAATGAAAATACCTGATTTTTCGGTAAAATTATTTCCTAACAACAATTGAAAGTGAAAATCATTAACAACAATTACCTTGACATTAACTACCTTAGTTAGGCCATTGATAGTGACAGTAATATTAGGATATAATTTGCCTATTGTTTTAACTTTCTTTCCATTGACGGCCCTGATATCTTCGTTACCGATTTTATACATTTTTAGACCAAAGCGCTTAATTACATTATAGTCAATTAGGGACACTTCAGCGCCAGTGTCAATTAAAGCCTCAACACTATTGTTTTCTATTTCTACTATTTTAAAGATTAACTTAAGATGTTTGGACTGGCATTGAAGATCATCATTGTATGTATCTGCGAGAGTATTTACTTGTAACTCTTCTTTTGTCGGACAGTTGCGAGCGTAATGACCTATCTTTTTGCAGAGATAACATGCGTTATCGCCTGTCAAGTTACGGGATCTACTTCTTTCCCGTGCTACATCGAACTCGACACGTTTAATTTGAGGGTTATTGGATCTGTTGGGTTCATGATCGGGTGGGGGATTCCGGCGATCATTTCTTGGAGAGTATGACAATGAACGATAATTATTGTTATTGGGATAGTAATTTCTGTTTCTATTATATGGGCTACTTTCCCGGCTATATCTTTCAACGGAATTGTTTCTATCATGCCGTCTATCATTATCTCCTTCATTTGAGAAATTTGGCTTATTATTATATATATCATTTGGGTAACCTCTTTGAAAAGGTTTATCATAATGTCTTTCTGGGGAAGATCTATCAAATGCTTTCTCATTATAACTCACTGCTGTAGTAGATCTTATATTAGATCTATTATTGAGATTATCTAGTGATGGGTTTCTAATGTGAGATGTTTGATCTCTTGATGAATAATTAATAGAATTATTTCGATTATTAAATCTATTAAAACTAGAATTACTCCCGTATCTCTCTATCTTCCTGCCGAACCTATCATAATTATAGTTTCGCTCGCGTTTCTCTCGGTATTCGGCCTCTTTGTCTAATTTAGTGAATAATTTTTCGAACTTATTATTCAAGTCACTTATCAGTTGATTATCATTTTGCTTGTTAGACATGTTTTCGAAATCCAGTCCAGCTTTGGTTAACCCTTTCTCAATGTTTGATGCATTGGTTATCAACTCATCAATTGTAGTACTATTGAATTGATATACACATCTCTTAATCTCTGGTTTAAAACCTTCACTTATGAAATCTATTTGTTCATTTTCGGGCATATCTGTCTTATATTCTAAACACTTAAGACGCTTATCGGTTATATACTGTTTCGCATCCTCGTACTCTAACTGTTTTCTCCTAATCATCCTATTCCTTAGGTCATTTTGTCTATCTGTCGGTACATGATACCTAATAAAAGCCCGGTATAAATTTATCCAATTAGTTGGAGCATTATTACCGGCCAGTTTAACATATAATTTATACCAATTCTTAGCTTTCCCGCTTAAGAATTGATTAAAATTGTTGAAACGTTTATTGTCATCCCAGCCTTTGAGATTAGTGGCATCGATGAAATCATCGATCCACTCTTGCGCTTCGCTACTTATGTTACCTTCGTAACTACTAATCCTAAAATTACCTAAAGAGGAAAGTCCACCACTTACTACTTCATTGACGACCTGTCTGAGCTCCTGAATAGAGATGCCGTTTCGATCGTCAGCCATGTTATGATGTCCTGGTCTCCTAGCTGGTGTTCCTCTTCCTCTGAATCTGGTGTTCATCAAACCAATCCGTCGACGTATTTCACTGTTCTTAGACCTTCCAAAGTGGAGTCGAACGGGAATCGCTTCTCCTTTATTGTGACAATGATCGGGTGGTACCTTCTCTTCCCACTCGACTCACTTCACTGGCAAGGCGCCTGTTCCCGAACCTTTTACCACACTCTACGGGAAGGTCTCGGTAGGACCTCCAATTGCAATAGATTTGCAATCCCGGAGCCGGCGGGTTGGGTATAGTAGATAACACACTAGTTTTTTAACAGTTAAATAAATTCACACAATATTTATAATAAACAGGTTTTATTGTATATATATATATAAAGTATAGTAAATACAGTACAGTAGTAATACAGTAGAAGACCCCGAACCTAAACTTATGTTGGCGTTTATATAGGTGGCTCAGTTAGGTAGGGCCGGTATCCCTATCCAATAGGGACTGGTGGGTGTGTATCATAATAAATATATTACATTATGATCTAGAATTTTAGAAAAAATATTTGCATTAATATAAAAAAAGTGAAAGTTAAACATAAAAAATTTTAAAAATTAAATAATAATTTTTTTTAGCTAGATAAATATCTAACTAGTTAAAAATTTACATAAACAAACATATATGTAGACAATTATATTAAACTAAAATAAAATAATAAAATTTTTATTATTATTTGTTTCATAACTGTTTTAAAATTTAAATACATATATAATTTTTTTTTAAAAATAKTATACTGTATGTGAGTYTAAAATATGATTTATTTAAATTTACTTTTTAAATATATAAAAAATATTTTACAATATATATACTATGCATACATAATATATATATATATATATATATATAAATAAAAGTGATGTGAAGTTATGTAACAAACATAACAAACAAACAAAAATAAATAAAAATTAAAAGTTTTTTTAAATAGTCTTTTAATTTTTAAGTTTTTTAAAAATTACAACAAAAAAATGTCAATCCTATGGACTATATAAGCTGTTTGTCAATCGGACAGTTAGTCAGTCAATCAAACAGTGTTGTCTAACACTAAACAGTTTTACTTAAAAAACTATTTATTTTAAAAATATTTAATTTTAAATTATTTWWAATTATTATTATTAATATTAAAAAATATGCTTAACGTTAGTAACTAACTATAATTAAACTAAAAGTTTAGATATTTTATTATTAAATTATTTAAATATTATTTTATTTTTTTTTGTTGCATACAGTTTGTCATAATTGGATTAGCAGTAGTCGTAGGCCAGTGCTATACAAGCGGTTATGGCAGCGGCGGTATGGGTGGACTTGGACTGGGATTAGGTGGCGGTATGGGAGGACTCGGCGGCGGCGGCGGTGGGCGTGTAAACGCWGCCATTATTAGCTCACGTAGTCTACAGCTRATACCTACCGGCAGTCAACTGGGATCATCGGCACCGACTATTGTCGACRTCGATAGCAGTGTACAACCCGTYCAAATGAATTTCCTCAGCCGATCGTCACCGTTGTTGGCCACCCAACATCATATCGGCCAACAGGGTAGCCATCAGTCCACCCAATCGGTCGATCAGCCACATCAGCTCAGCCATGAAGTCGTACGACCTGTTTTCCAGATGGTCCGCGAAGTGGTTGTACCGCAGCGTCAGATCATCCAAGAGATMCGACCGGTTGTCGAAATATCCAGACTCTGGTAGCCTCTGGTCAAAGTGGTTTCGGCGGCGGTCTCGGTGGTGGTCTCGGCGGTTCAATCGGCGGTATTGGCGGTGGCAGTGGCGGCTATGGAGGTTCGGGTCTATCGATGGGTGGTTCGGGAAAACGTTATTAAACTATTTGATTAGCAAATAAACGGTTACTAAAAAAGACACAAAGTTTTATATATGTATTAAAATTTAATTATTTTTTGTTAGTTTKTTTTAAAAAAAACTATTATATCTATACTTTAATAATTGTTTACTAAAAAAAAWATCAAAATAAATATTGAATATTATATATGAATAATGAATTTKTTTTTATTAGTATTTATTACTCAAAAATTTTTATTTCCATTAATTCATATAAAATTTTGCATAAAACTATTAGATTATATAATTAATTTACTAAATAAAAATTATTAACTAAAAAAACAAAAATGTTATTTAATTTAATCAATTAATTAATTAATTCAATAACAACAACAACAATAATAATAATATCAATAATTAAATTACATTTTAGTAAACAAATTAAAAAAAATAATAATTTAAATAAAAAATAAAACTTGTTTTTATAGTAGTATTAGAAATAAATTGAATTTTTTTTATTATTATTAAACTATATTTTTTAAAAATAATTTTAGACAATATTTTTTTTATAAATTATTATTAATAATTATTAAATATATTGATATGTATTTAAATATAAAAATTAATGACCGCTTCCTCCTCCACCTCCCGCATGGCCACTACCGGCAGCTTTTCCGTGACCACTGGCGCCAGCACCGGCACCCATACTAACACCGGCACCGCCACCAGCCGATGCTCCGCCATGTCCGCTACCGTGAGCACCTGCCTGTCCGCCTCCATGGCCTTTACCACCACCACTACCACCTTTACACTGAGCTATATATATATATATATATATATATATTAATAATAATTGTAATTATTTTAAATATATAATTTAATAATTAGTTAGGAGTATGGGATGGGGGTGGTGGGGATGGTTACATACCTGAGCCACTGTATAGTAGTATAGCAATGATTACGACTAATATAGATAATTTAAAACTCATATTTTTTTATTAAAAAAAAATTTTTTTTAACAAACTTTTAATGAAAAATATGATTAATAATTTTTTTTGTATTTAAAATTATAATTATTATTAATAATAATAATAACTAATTGTTATAATAGATATATTTTTTGTTTTGTCTGAAAGTTTTTATAGTTTTTTTTAAAGTATTAAATTTGTTTTCAATTAACAAAAAACTAACATCTGTTTAAATATATGATATTAATAGTAATTGATTGATAAGTAATTAATTTATTTGTTAATAATTGTGTTTAAAAAATCAATTAATTAAAATAAAAATTTTTAATTATTTTTTTGTTTGAATATAAATAAATTAAATAATTAATATTGTTATTTAATATTTTTAAATAACAATAATGTTTATTGACTTTCAACTTAATAATAAAACTATTATTTATTTTTTTATTTATTGGGAATTTTTTTTATTAATTAATGATATACAGTTAAAAATATTTTTTTTTGTAAAGTTTTATTTTTTTAACCATGTTTAATTAGCTACTTATTTATTGTAAAATAATTAGTTTAGTTATCATATATATATATATATATATATAATTAAATTAATATAATTAGTTTTTATTTTGATATTTTGTTATATTGATTTTTTTTAAAAAGTTTTACTAAATAGTAATTAATTATAACAATTATAAACAATAATTAAAAAAAAACATAATAATTACTATTAATTTAATTCGTACTATGTTTTATTAAATTGAATTTATTTAATAATATTTATATATATTTTTAATAATATGATCTTTTTTAAAAAAAAAATTAAAAAATAAAATAAATAAATTATATTGCTTAAATAGTAATATTTTCAAGATAAAACTGTTATTACTAATAATAAAATATATATAAAAAAGTTAGTAATACTTTTAAAAAAAAACATTTAAATAATAAAACATTAATACAATTAATGTAAAACAATAATCAAAACTATAATTTTTTATTATCAATATTTTTACAAAATTACGATAATTTTTTTTTTAAATAATAAATATTTATATATCTATTTAATACTAGTTTTTTATTAACATAGTTTTCAAAATTACTAATTGTATTATTATTATTATTATAGATTAATAAAATAAGTTTTTAAAAAAATATAACCATAATTAAAATTTACTAAATTTTTAAATGATAAAACATTTAAAACTTTTTGTTTAAAAAAAAAATTATTAATAATCATTATTATTAGTAACAAAATCAAATCATATTTTTTTTAAAAAAAACAATAATCAAAACAATAATTTCTATTATCAGTTATTTTTATAATAAAAAAAACAAATTATTAATATAAAAAAAATCTAAATTTAAACAAAAAATAATAGTTTCAGATATAATATATGTTTTTTGTTTTGTTTTTCATAAATAAAAAATTAAACAAATATTATGGATATAATAACAAAACTTATACACAAAATAGTATTAAACATTTATAGGCTATTGATTTATAATTTTTAAAAAAAAAATAATAATAATATTATAATAACTTAAAAATTTTATTGATATTAAAGATATCAATAATATCTTTCGGCAACCAATACTAGTCCGCCGCCGCCRCYGCCGCCGACACCAAATTGGCCAACAATTTCGCGACGGCCGTACTCGTAGGCCTCGCACCGATAAGGTTTATGATGAGTGGCCACTGATTTCCAATTGCCAAGTATATCGTCGCACAAACAGCAAACCCATTGGCCTCTGGCCAGCGGCGACGGTACCGGTATTCGGTGATTAGTAGTGTTGATAGTGGTGTTGGCGGTGTTGGCCAACAATCGCTTAGTTGGCAGCGCCGGTAGTGGCGGTGGTGGTGGCAATGATGGTGGTAGTGATGATGCCGGCGGTRGCGGCGCCGTAACATTGCTTGTTGTGTTGGCCAGTGATGATGATTCGGGTTTTAAATTAATAATATTAATACTACTACTAATAATAATATTGTAAAAAATAATTAATAAAATAATTTATCGGTAAATGTTTTCGTTTGTTTGTTTTTTTTGTATATAAAAAAACTAAAAAATTACTTTTTCATAGAATCGTTGACCAATTTTTTCGGTAAACCAGTTGTTGTTGTTGTTGTTGTCACAGTTATCGGTGTTTTGGCCAACCGTTGGGGTTTACCCGCCGTGGCCGCCAACACTACGGGTTTTGCAAAATTTCCAGCCGTACTAGTAGTAGTAGTAGTAGTAATGGACGAAACTTTCGTAGTCTCTGTCGGCTTAGCCGCGGCCGCAGCTGATGATGACGTTGTTGTTGTTGCCGTAACCGATAAACCCATTGTTAGCTTATCGGTTAGTAAATGTTTGGTCAGTTGAATCTCAACGCTGTAAGCAGTTTCCGATGACTGTTGTTGTTGTTGTTGTTGTTGGTTAGCGGCTATTGTTGTCCGTTCGGCAACTCTGGTCAGACTGTTATCAGATTGACAACAACGGCCTCCKCCKCCGCCGCCGCTATCACAACACTGRTCATCGATGGCCTCCGCAGTSGTTGCCGATGATAACATCGACTGCTGTTGCGATGACCGATCCGATGACCCGCTATTCACGGTTAGAGAGAGAGAGAGAGARAGAGATTAGTTATGCAGTTCGGGCCACTAATTTTGGCCACTAATAAGTGTCACTAAAATACTTGGCCGCTATCAACGCCGCTGTTTTCTTGTTGACCGTTGTCACCGAAGCTGCCGCCGCCGATGTCTTAGCCGCAGCCAACTTCCTGGTGGCCACCAATCGTTTCAAATGTTGTCTATGTGTCTGTTGTTGGCCACCGCCGCCACCACCACAGCCGCCGCCGCCGCCGGTCGGCATCAATCGGTGTCTGACTTCAATAAAATCGTTGTCCTGAAACAGCCGTACAGTCTGGTCGTCCATTAGTTGTATGTCTTCGAGATAGATGTCAAACGCTTGTTGTTGTTGACCACCGACGGCACCGCCACCAACACAAYAGCCACCGATTACCGTCGGCGGCAACTCGTTGGCCAATACTAGCTTCAAATCTTTGACAGTTTCGACAATTATCATCGGCGGCTGCGGGTATTGTCGGGTATCGCCAGTGGCGGCGGCGGCGGTGTCGCCACCATTGGTGTCCATTGTATGACTGCGGCTGAGTCGTCGGCGATAGCTTTGATGGACATCAATGGACAGCCAATAGAGTTGCGAATCAAATACCAAAACTTTTAGTCGCCGTAAAGTCATTGTTTGGTTGTTTAGTTGGCCGTCGGTGTTGTCCACTGACCACTGAATAGACAATGTTTTGATCACTGAATCGATTGTTTTGATTCAAAAAAAAAATATTAATTAAAAAAAAATATTTTATTATTTTTTTTTTGGTTTCAAATTCAATGACCAAACAAAACATGTGATTCACTGATGCAATGGTTTTATATTATTATTTGTATTTGTATTGTAAATACATTACGTGTTAATCAACCAAAAAAAAAAAATAAAATAAATAAATTAATTAATATTTTTTTATTTTAATAATAAAATTGATTTTTTTTTGTTTGTTTGATTATTTGTTTTATAACATTAACTAAATTAATTATAATATGTATTAATGTATTAATAATCAAATTTTTTTTAAAAAATAATAATTAATTAATTAAATTAATATTTGTTTTTTAATAATAAAAAATTGATTTTTGTTTTATAACATAAACAAATTAATTATAATATGTATTAATGTATTAATAATCAAATTAAAAATCAAATTTAAAAAAATTTACAATTTTTTTTGTGTGATTATAAAAAAAATTAGTATTTAATTTAGTTTTTTTTGTTGAATAATTTATTAATTTATTTTGTAAATAAAATTGTGTTAAAATTTATTTTTTTCATAAATAAAATCTAAAACAAATAATAGTTAAATAATTTATTATAACTATAAAATTAATTAATAATATATATATATTTTTTTTAATATTACAATTAGTTTTACATAATATTTTAAATGTTTATTATTAATAGTAATAGCATTTTATTTTATTTATAATTATTTATGAAACTGTAATAAAATAATTGATGTAATAATTTATAAGTTATAGTTTGATTTAAATTTATAAATATTATTAGAGTTATACAGAAACAGAATATAAATATTAATTTTAGATAATTTTTTAATTATTTTACATTTATTATTATTATTATTGATTATTATAAATTTCTTTATTATAAATTTATTTATTTATTTTATTTAATATAATAAGTTAAATAATTTTCAATATAATTCATTGAATGTTAGATAGTTATAATTTAATTAAATTTAGTTAAATTTATATAAATTTATTATTTAAAAAAAAAGTTTTTAATTAAACTTTATATTACAAATAATTTTTTTTTAATTTAATAATACAGTGTATATAAATAGTAGTGTAGGTAAAAAAGTGAAATTTATAAAATAATAGAGAAATTTCTAGAAAGTTTCTAAAAAAAATTTATTTTTGTAAAATTGTTATTACAAGTAATAATTAAATATTATTATTATTTTGTAATTATTAATTAAAGTAAAAAATAAATTTATTTAATTATATTTAACTATGATTATATTATAAAAACCATAACTAAACTGATTTTACAAAACTGATTATTATTATTAAAATAATTTTTTAAAAAAAATAATAAAAATTTGATTCATATGTTTATTATTATATTTTATTAGTTATTATTTTTATAATTTAATTAGTTTTTTTTGCAGATTAATATAATGTTAGATAATGTTGATTTTACTTAATAATTTTTTTTAATAAAAATTTATTATTAATATTATAAATTAATAATAAATTATATGTTAATTATTACATTAAATTTATAATTAAAAATTATATATATATATAACATTACACTTGTATAGTATTTTTAATAAAAAAATATTATGATTAAATAATAGTAATATATTTATGTTATTATTTAGTATATACTGTATAAAAAAATTATAAATGATTTCAATTGATAATATACAGTACATTATTAATCATTGTATATATAATGTAAATAATTTTAATATTAAAAGTCAATGACAATAGCAATGATTAATTAATTGAATTTAATAATAATAATAATAAAGTAATTGTTATCATTGATGCAAACAAAAAATTATTACTAATTATTGTTTTTTAGATTTAATAAATATATATATATATATATTTTAAATAAATATTGTAAATTGTAAAAACCCAGTGAAATAAATTTTTATTTTAAAATTGTCATCAAGGTCAAAATTTACTATTTAGATAATGAAAATGAAAAATTACAACAACAAAAATTTTACTATTAATTTGTTAATCATTTTTAATAACAATTAAATATTTATTTTGTTTAAAACTATTTTTCTATATATATATATATATATATATTTGTTTTATATAATTGTTTTTATTTTGAAAGTTATTTATAAATACATTTTATTTTTTATATGTAAATCTATTAGACATTTCTAAATAATTATTAAATAAATATTTTATTTTTAAAAAAATATATTACTTTATATAATATCAATTAGTATTACCGGTAAATATTTTAAATAAGATAAACAATATAAAATAAATAACCTTGATTATGGGCTAATTAAATAAACAACAAAAAATGAAACAATAGAAATTTTTTTTTTTTGACTAATATTTATTATTAATATTTGTAATATTAATTGTTTTTAATTTTAAGTTATATATATATATTGGGAAAAAACATAATTTCCATAACAAAAAAAATTATTATTATTATTTAATTTTAATTTACAAATGATTATTAATCACGTTATGTCTATTTCTAAATAATATTATTATTATATATTTTTTTTTTAAAAACATAAACACAATGTTGGGTATAAAAATAGCATGCAAGTTTTATTTTGATAAAGTTAAAAACTTTAAAAAAAACAGTTTCAAAGTTTATATAAAAAAATTTTATTTTCAATTGATAGTAAAGTTTTTTTTTTAAATAAAAAATCAAATATATTAACAGTTAGTTAATAATGTCAAATAAAGTGCTAATAATAAGTTTATCATTATCATTAATATTATTATTATTTATGTTATCAGTGTCAATTATTGATGCTCATGGATATGGGTTAGTAATAATAATTTAAATTACTTTATAGTATATTTAACTTTTAAATAAATAATAATTATTTATTTAATAGAAAAATACTATTTTAATTTGAATACTAATATTAAAATCTGTTTTTTTTAATTATTTTTATTAAAATATATAAGTTATGGAGGATATGGTGGTTACGGGGGATACGGAGGCTACGGGGGCTATGGAGGGGGCTATGGCGGCGGTTACGGTAGATATAGGGGAGGATACGGCGGATACGGTGGTTATGGACAGTAAGGATATATTAATTTTATTATTATTATTATTATTATTATCAATAATAACTAATTTAATTTTTTTAAAAAACTATTTAATTAATTAAAATATTAGTGGAGGTTATGGTAGAGGCTATGGCTATGGCTAACGATTTATTTTTTGGTTACATATTATAATAATATATAAATTATTAAAATTATTAAAAAAAAAATTATTATAAATTTATATTGAATTTTATTCAAATCAAATATCAGTAAACTATTTACAAAAAAAAATCTAAAATATTTTTTTTTAAATTTAAATAAATATCATTTTAAAAAATGAAAATTTTTATATATATGTAATTTTATTATTATTATTATTAATTATTATTATAATATTTTTTGTAAGTACTAATATTTGTGCTAGCTTATTATTGTATTTTTTAAATTATAAATAAAACTCATAAAAACAAAACAAAAATTTATATTTAATTTATATTTATTTATTTTATTTTTTTGATTATTAATAAGTAATTATTAGTATTTTTTATTAATAATAAATAGTCGTATGTTATGTTTAATTATTTAATTAAATAAAATTAAATAAAAATTAAATAACACAATAAAAATGTCTGCTTTATAAACATAATAAATTAAAATACATATTTATAATAATAGACTAAAATAAATCAAAAAATATATATTAAATAATTAAATTTTGTTTATTTTTTGTTGAACAAAAAAATGTCTAAATTTTATGAATAATATATAGACTGTATATATAATGTCTATAATGATAAAAAAATTTCTAATCATATGTAAGTTATATAATATATATTTATTATACATTTATTTAAAAAAAATTATAAAAAATTATACCCCAAAAAAATTAAAACTAATAATTTTCTAATTAATACTAATTTATTTTTAATTTTTAAAATTTATTTATTTAAAAAAAACAGCAATTTTTTATCTACAATTGATACACAGTTATCAAGATTTTAATAATAATTATTATAATAATGATTATTACGATCATTATAATAGTCAACACCAACAACACCAACAGTCAGCACAAGTAGATAGCGATTATCATCATTTGAATAGCAGATACATTGATAATAGACGACATCGAGATCGACAGTATTTAGATACCGGTGCTGCTGCTGATGATAATGACTATAATGATGACTACCAAACAACATACAGCCGCCACCGCCGCCATCGCCGACCATCAGCACCGTTATCCCGATCACCGATGACTGGCGACCCTTATAGAAGAAAATCTAGTCTTAAACCGAAACCGTTGTCTATTTTTGATACAATTTTCGGCGGCTATGGTCCCGACTATGGTAGTCCCCAAACACGATCACTACCCCTACCACCACCACCATCAGCACCAGTAGTTGAAAATAGTAATAGTTATAAAATTACCCCAGCACCAGTAATTAGGTACGATAGTAGTACCCATAGTAGTAGTAGTAGTAGTAGTAGTAGGCCAACAGCGCCTACCGATTCAAGTTATGATACTACTACCGATAGTACTAGACCAGCAGCACCTACCGATAGTAGTAGGCCAGCACAAGGACCTGTCGATACATTTTTTGAAATGATTTTTGGCGGCTATCGACCCCAAACTATTAGTGAAACTAGTCGACAACAACAACAAACTGGTAGACAAGGTGCCGGTGATGATAAAGATGGTCAACCCCATGGTTGGGGTGCTATGGAAAGTCGTCCAAAAGTTTATACCAGCGCTGATAATACTAACGATAGTCCAATTCGTAGTCCATTTTAAAGGATAATTAAAAAAAAATTATCAGTTTTTAATTAAACTACTGGTTGTTTAATGTGTGTGTATGTATRTGTGTATGTGTGTGTATGTGTATGTGTRTGTRTGTGTGTGTATATGTGTATGTATGTGTATGTATGTGTATGTATGTGTGTGTGTGTATGTGTGTGTATGTGTGTGTATGTGTGTGTGTGTGTATATGTGTGTGTATGTGTATGTATGTGTATGTGTATGTRTGTGTATGTGTGTGTGTATATGTGTGTGTATGTGTATRTATGTGTGTGTATATATGTGTRTWTATATATATRTRTATATATATATATATATATATATATATATATATATRTATATATATATATATATATATATTGTTTGTATGTGTTTGTAAATTGCATTTTAATTAATTTAGTTAACTTGTTGTTTTTAATATAATTAAATTTTATTTTTTGTTCTTGAGTAATATTATAATTAAAATCTAAAAATTATTGTTTTTAACAATAAGTTATTTTATTTTATTTTTGTATGTATATGAAAAATAAAATAAATATTAATTTTGAATATAATTTATGAATTAATCTATCAAATATAATTTAAACATAATTTAGTTTACAATTTTTTTTTAAAAAATATTATATTTTAAACGATAATAATAATAAACAGTTTTATATTATTATATTTTTTATTAAATAAAAATATATTTTAATTTTTTTTTTTGAATTTACATATAAGTGATATTAAAATTTTTTATTTAGACATTTAGTATTTAAAATAAAAATAATTATGTTTTTCATATATATATTAAATAATCATCATATATGTAATAAATAATTAATTAAAAAAATAATTTCAAAAATAGTTTTTAAAAAAATGTCTGTTTTAATAATATTAATAAAATAAAATGCTATAAACAAAAATATTTATTAATATAATTAAATAATTAAATAATTAATTTAATATTAATAATATCTAAATGTTTATGATTAATAATAATAATAATAATAATAATCATCTAAATGCTACTGTTAAAATTTTGTTTTTTAATAAGTAAGTAAATTATATATATATATATATATAATTTTAAATAATTTTCAAGAATAATAATTATTATAACAAATATTTTAATAATTTTTTTATTAATTTGAATATTCAAACAAAACAAAACAAAAAATTAAATAATAGTTTTATACATACATACGATACAAACCTATCGAGATTATCGTTATAATAATGGTTATTATCGGCGAGGAGGAGGAGGAGGAGGAGGAAACACCTACAATAGACACTACCAAAGTGATAATAATAATAGGCGGCTCCGGTATCTAGCTAGYAATAATGATGATTATGGTGGTGATGATGATAAACTATTAATGGCCAATGCAGATCTAGATGGAGGAGGACAGTTAGCTGCTGGACCACCACCACCATCATCACTAGCCAACAACWATAAACCTATGCTACATATGTCATCCGATCCTATTAACAACGTTGATGACAACCATCATCAATTATTTCTACCAGTCCCCGATGCTGATCCATCKAGACATCAGTTAGCCGATCGACATCAAATAGACATGTCTACCAATCCGGATAGTATGTCCCGTATCCGTGGATTAGGCCGATCGCTGGATGATCCGCTGAGTAGTATGATTGTAGATCATGATAGTCCCGGTCCCGCGGGTGGTCCCGTAGRTGGTGGTCCAGTCGTTACATCGTTTAAGCTAAAAGGTGGTAAAAGTCGCCGATCCAGTGGCAGTACAGGTGACGGCCTAGGCTTACAGCTATACGATCCGAGTTGCGGCTATTCGTTCTCCAAGAACCCRCGTATTGTTGGCGGTCGTGAGGCACCCGAAGGTGAATATCCATGGCTGGTGGCGGTACTGAAAAACGGTGATCCCTGGTGCGGCGGTACTATTGTCAATAAACAATGGGTTAGTAATGATGTGTAGTTATGGGTATAGTATAGTAAAAAAGTTTTATTTTATTTATTTATTTTTGAATAAAAAAATCATATAATAAATTACAAACATTTATTATATATGTGATTATTTTTTTGTTAAAAATTAAATAATTGTTAAATTATTATTATTATTATAAAGTATTTTTAATATTTAGTTACATTAATATATACTGTATATACAGTATATATATATAGGTATTAATTAGCAATTAAACAAACAAACAAAATAAAAAAACATTTATTATATATGTTTTTTTTTGTTAAATAAATAGGTGTTAAATTATTATTATTATTATTATTATAAAGTATTTTTTAATATTTAGTTACATTAATACAGTATTATTTAGCAAAATAAACAAACAAAACAAAAATAATTTGTAATAAAAAGTTATATTTATATTATTATTATTTTATTATTATTTCTAACTAATAGCTAGTTAACTATTTTAAAAAAAAATTAATAGTTTTAATTTTACCATTATTTAAAATTATATAATAAACTGATAATTATAATTATTATTGTTTTCAAATTTACATAATTATTTTAAATATAAATATTTAGATATTATTGGCATCGCATTGTTTTCAAGGGTATGTATTATATTATTATTATTATTTATTCRATAAAATATTTATTTTTTTAAATAAATAACAATTAATTAACTTTATTTTATCCAAAAAAAAAAATATCTCCCCCACCCACCCACCCCCCCACCCCTCCTACATAGAAAACAGCCACACACTGATTTTACCTGGGCCATTAGAGTGGGTACCAATGATCGYAATAAGGGAACTACCTACAAACTAGATAAAGGTAACTTTATATATATATCAATATATATAACCAACCATACATATATATAAGCATATATATATATATATATATATATACATGCATATAAATTCATGCATATATATTCATGCATATATATAAGCATATTTATATAAGCATATATATATATATATATACATGCATGTATATAAGCAGATATATAAGTATATATATACATGAATATGCATATATATGCATATATACATGCATAAGCACTTGTATGGTTGGTTAACATAAGCACCTGTAGGTTACTATTATTATTATTATTATTATAATTATAACAAAACAGTTATAACACACGAACGATTCAATTTGGACAACATGATGAACTCGGACATAGCCATGGCCAAAACTAACCGTCCCATAAAGTTTACAGAACTGGTTAAGCCAGCCTGCCTGCCCAACGATAGCTACTCGGAGCCCCGAGCAACCAAAGTTATTGTRGCCGGTTGGGGTGCCCAACAATTTGATGATAGYGATCTGCCTAATAAGCTCCGGGATGTTACATTGACATTGGTTAAGCCAGGTGATTGCGCCGATAAATATAAACGTAAACGTTACAGTATATACAAGTCCCAGTTATGTACCTGGGCCTTCAATAAAGATTCATGCCAGGTATATGTATATGTTTTTTTTGTTGTGATGGGGTGGGGTGGGGTGGTTGGTTGGGTGGGTGGGTGGATATTTGTATATATAGTATATAGTTAAATAGGTATTATAGGTGTATATAAATTATATATAAATATTATATATAGAGGTTAAAGTAGTTGTATGTATAAACACTGTATTATTATATATCATATATATATAAATAAATTATATATATTTATTATAAATTTATTATAAATTATAAATTTATTATAAATTATAAATTTATTATAAATTATAAATTTATTATAAATTATAAATTTATTATAAATTATAAATTTATTATAAATTATTAATTTATTATAAATTATAAATAATTTATTATAAATTTATTTATCTATATGTCTATTATATGACTATTTATTTATATGTCTATTATATATATTTTTTTAAAAAATAAATAAAGGGTGACTCCGGTGGACCGTTAGTTGAAAAATGTATGTATTATTTGGTCATTAAAAAAAATATTATTATTATTATTGAGATTTAAAATAATAATAATAGTTATAATTAAATTTTATATTATATTATTATGTGTTTGTGTGTTATATAGATGGCAACCGATTTTTTCTAATAGGTATAGTTTCCTATGGAGCTACATGTGCCGGTATATATATATATATATAAATAGACTTTTTATAATCACATATTAATTAATTAAAAATATTTTTATGTATATATCTATATATAGATGATTATCCCGGTGTCTATACTAAAGTATCCTATTTTATCAAATGGATTGTAAATACAATGGAAAAAAATTAATTAATAAATATTAATATTAATAAATAAAAATTATAACTATTCAAAAAAAATCAATATTCAATATAAAAAAATTTTTCCTAAATATACTAATTAATTATATTTTAATAATAAATTCAATTTCTATTATAACACACACACACATTGTATAATAATTTTTTTTGTTGAAAAAATTTAATAATTATATATTAATAAATTGTTATAAAATAATTTAGATTTATGTTATTTTTTATAATAATAACTAATTTTTTTAAATATTAAAATTATATTTTTTTTGACTCTTTTATATTTTGCATTAAAATTATAACTGATTATTATAAATAAAATAAAAATTTTAAATTTAAAATAAATAAATAAAACATTTTTAATTAATTAAACGATTAAATAAATTAATTTAATATAAATTATAATATAATTACAATATTTTTATTTATTGGAATTTTTTTTACAAAATAAAATAAATTTTAATTGTTTTTTATTGTATCGATAATCCATTTGAGAAAATAGGATACTTGAGTGTAGACACCGGGAAATTCATCTATTAATTAATTAATTATTTAATATAATTAATATAATTAATTAAAATAAAATTAAAATTATTTATTAATTTATATAAATCTATAAATTTTTTTATTATTAATTTATTTAAGTAAATAATATAACATTATTATTGCAATTATATATTTATATATTTACCGGCACAGGTAGCTCCATAGGATACAATACCAATCAAAAAATAGCGGTTACTAACTAATTAAAAAAAATATATATATACACAATATTAATATTAATAATACAGTATTATATAATTAATTAATTTGTATATTTAAACAAAAAATAATTATATTCTGAAATTATTATATTAATATAACTTAATTAATATATCACTAATAATTTTGTTTTGGATTTTTAACTAACTTTTTTCAACTAACGGTCCACCAGAATCTCCCTATAAATAAAATTAATAATAATAATAATAAACAAAATTAAAAAAAACAATTTTTTGTATATATATATATATATATGTATAAAATATATATTTATATAATATAGATAAATTATAATTATAATAAATATATTAATTCATAGCAAACAAAAAAACATTTAGCTAAATTAACTATAAAAATAATATAAAAAGTGTTTAATTAATTATGTATATAGAAATTTCTCTATTAATTTATTATAGAAATTTTTCTATTAATTTTTTATATATATATAGAAATTTCCCAGTAATTTATTATAGAAATTTCTCTATAAATATATTATAGAAATTTCTCTATAAATATATTATAGAAATTTCTCTATAAATATATTATAGAAATTTCTCTATAAATATATTATAGAAATTTCTCTATAAATATATTATAGAAATTTCTCCATAAATATATAATAGAAATTTCTCTATTAATTAATTTCCCAGTAATTACTACAGTGCACCTGCACCTGCACCAACACCTGCACCTACACCTATATCTAGACATACCTGACACGAATCTTTACCATAGGACCAGGTGCACAGCTGGGACTTATAGATTCGGCGTTTTTTCGCCTTATATTTACGATCGCAATCACCGTCGGTGGTCAACGTTAGGCTAACATCCCGGAGCCGATTAGCTACGGGACTAGTATTGTCATCGTAGGCCTGGGCACCCCAGCCGGCGGCAATAACTTTCAGGCTACGCGGTTCCGMGTAGCTATTGTTTGGCAAACAGGCCGGCTTAACCAATCGGCTGAATTGAATCGGACGGTTAGTTTTGGCCATAGCTATGTCCGAGTTTAGCATTTTATCCAAATTGAATCGGTCGTGTGTTATAACTATTTAGTTAATAATTATTTTATTTATTTAGTTAATTAGTGAATAATTATTTTATTATTTTTATTAATTTATTATTTTAATTAGTAATTAATTAATTTTATTTAGTTAATTAACTAATTAAGTATTTTTATTTTAGTTAGTTAATTAGTAATTTATTTATTTTATTTTAGTTAATTAGTTATTAATTATTTTATTTAATTATTAATTTATTATTTTATTTTATTATTTAATTAATTATTTAATTTAATTATATATTAATTTTTATTTTAGTATAAAATAAAATATTACCTTTATGAATTTTATATGTAGTTCCCTTATCTTTATTATTGGTACCCACTCTAATAGCCCAGGTAAAATGATCGGGTGTAGGCTGTCTAATATATACAGTATATATATATATATAAACATAAACAAAAATATAATAATTATTTAATTTATTTATTATTGAAATAATTTAATAACAGTTTTAAATCAATAGTTTTAAAAAGGAAAAGTTTTTTTAAATATTATTTTTTTTAAATAAATAAATTATAAATTGTTTGAATACACACACACACGCACACACACATACATACACACACACACACACACACACACACACACACACACACACATACACACACACATACACATACACATACACACACACACWCACACAAATACATACATACCCAGGGCTTGCAAAACAATGTGATGCCAATAATATCTGTAACAAACAAAACAATCAAACAAATAATAAAAATATTATAATAATGATAAACATTTAAAACTAATTAAATAGATTTTTTAAAATTAATTATAATATTTAATTAAAAATTAGATAATTACTTTTACACACACACACACACACAAATAAAACTAATCAGAAAATAAAAATCTATTATTTAAATATTTTTTTTTTGTATATTATCTTATATTTAATAAATAATTTTTATATATTATATTAAGTAGTTTTTGAAAAATATAAATAATTATTAAATAAACTTTGTATACAACAAAAAAACAATGTATTAATTAATTTAAAAAATAATAATAATTTCTAAGTTTATTGTATTTCTAAGTAATTTCTAAGTAATTTCTAAATTAATAAAAATATTTATATATATATATATAYTTATATACAATATATTTTGTTTGTTGTTATACTGTATATCTATTGTTATATTTATTATACATAAATATATATATATTTATTAAAAAAATACAATTACTTACCCATTGTCTATTGACAATAGTACCGCCACACCATACATCCCCGTCCCTTAATACGGCCACCAGCCACGGATATAGACCGTCGGGTGTTTCACGGCCGCCAACAATCCTCGTTACGCCTACGTCTGAATAGCCGCAACTCGGATCGTACAGTTGACTACCTATACCATCATCAGGTTGTCCACCACTACCACTACCACTACCACTACCACTACCACTACCACCACCACTGGGTTTACCCCATCGCCACTTATCATCGCTATCTTTGCCAAACATACTCTCATATATTGATCGCGACCTAACTGTCCCATCATTGCTATTATCACTACTACTACTACTACTACTATCGTCATCATTAGTATTGAAAATAAATACATTTTTCTTATTAATATCTAATTTAACATTAAAATCATTATAAATATAATTATTTTTCTTATTATTATTATTATTATTAATTTTTTTATTATTTTTTATTTTCTTATTTTTACTAATTTTCTTATTACTATTTGCTTTATAATTGTCTAATAGTTTATCTCCATATCTACTATAACTATCATCTACTGGTGCTGATGATGATGATGATTGTGATGATGGCCAGTAGTATGATAAATGATAATTATTATTATTATTATCACCAATAGTTGAATACCTGTCCCATCTATGATTAGCATATATTTTATTATAGTTGTTGTATAGATAATAGTCATTTAATTGTTTACTATTGTCGTAATAATAATCATTATTATTATCATAATTATAATCATAATAATAATAATCTCGATAAGTATGAATAGTTTTGAAATAAATATCTATTTTTAAAAAAAACCAAAAATTCAATTTCAATTTTAATTATTATTATTTAATAACACAATGTACTTACATATGATAATAGATATACTTGTAATTATATTAAACATTGTTTACAACATTTTTTTTTTAGTTTAATAAGTGTTTATATATAAACTTCAAAAAGTATTATTATTATTATTGATATACTGTATACACAAAAATATTTTTTAATTATTAATTTTTTTGCACTAAATTTTTTGTTTGTTTAATTTACTCAACAAAAAAAATAGTTAATAAATAAATACAGTAAAAATCAGACATTTTTAATTAATTTTTAATTTTATACAACAACAAAAAAAACATAATTTATTTTTAAAATAAAAATTTTAATATATTTCTATGTATAATACAAACCAATATTTTGATAATAAATATTTTATTATTTTCTGATTTAAATAATTAATTAATTACTAAAAAATTATATATATATTTTATAAATATATATATATATATAAAATCTAAATACTATTAATTATGTTATTTTTTAATAATTAACTCAATATAATAAATACTTTACTTATATTAATAGTATTTTTTWAAAAAACTTTTTTAAACAATTTTGTAAAAAAAACTAAATTAGTATCAATAGGAGTCTACTAATAGTTAATTAATAAAAAAAAATTATTAAACTCTCTCTCTCTCTATAAATTGTATTATTATTTATTTACAGTACATATAAAAATAAATGAAACAAAAATAATTATTAATTTTTTTTAATCGTATCGATAATCCATTGAAGATAATAAGATACTTGAGTGAAAACACCGGGAAATTTATCTATTAATTAATTAAA
>NW_026533195.1:277500-300000 GCF_028296485.1 Oppia nitens | reverse complement strand
TACCTAAGCTCTAGCTCTATAACCTTTACCGCCAGCACCGCCACCACCACCGGTGCCGCCTATTTTGCTTTGCGATACAAATCCTGTTCCGCCACTACCGCCAAAACTACCGCCGCCGCCACTACTGCCGCCACCATAACCGCCTCCTCCTCCTCCATGTCCACCACCACCACCACTACTAAAACCTCCGCCACCGCTGCTGAAACCTCCACCACCACCTCCTATACTACCACCAGTGCTGAACCCACTGCCGCCTCCATAACTACCTCCTCCTCCTCCTCCGCCACCTTTACTACCAGAGCCAGAGCTACTAAAACCACCGGTAAAACCGCCGCCTCCTGAGCTGAAACCACTGCCACCGTAACCGCCGCCACCACCACCTGATGATACGCCTCCTTTAATACCGCTACCGAAGCTACCGCCGCCACCAATAGCACCGCCACCAAAGCTGCCGCCGCCACCAATAACACTACTGCCGTGACCGCCGCCGCCGCCACCTTTGATACCGGTTTGCTGGACATGTTGTTGTTGTTGTTGTTGTCGACCCTCACCTCTGGCCACTATCGTATGTATCTCTTCCTGAACCGGCCTAATCTCCTGAACAATACGTCTGAACGGTGTAATCACTTCCCGTACCTCTTGGATGATCGGTTTGTTTACTTCGTGTACCAATCGGGTCGGTTCGTCCTCCGATTGGGTATGTTCTGTCTCACCGCCGCCGCCGCCCGTATGCGACTGCGATACCTGTATACTCGATGATCGGGAGTTAAACTTCAATATCAGTGGCAATTCGCCCGAATCTATTTCGATGACTTGCGGTTGGCCAACATCGTCCTGTACGGGTACGGGTATTGTCGATATCCGATGTGTCCGATGGACGGCTATGTTGATGGGTCCGCTACCAGTGTGAGCCTGTCCCTGACCCTCGAAGCTACCGCCACCGCCCATAAAATTAAAACCACCGCCACCACCTCCTTTCATACCGCCGCCGCCCATATGACCACCAAACGAGCCCATACTGAACCCACCACCGCCGCCACCGCCATAACCGCCACCTGAGCTCATAAAACCTCCTCCGCCGCCACCTTTACCGCCGCCACCACCATATCCTCCGTGACCGCCGCCTCCGGAGCTAATAAAACCGCCACCACTTGAACCGCCGCCACCTGAGCTAATAAAACCGCCTCCTCCACCCTTAATACCCCCTCCGCCACCATAACCACCGCCTCCTCCACCGGCGTTCACATATAATATTGATGTAAATACTAATAACGTTGACTATTATTGAATGTAAAATTTAAAAATAAATATTATTATTATTTAAAAAAATAAAAATCAAATAGTTTTATATAACAAATTAAAAATAAATTGAAACAAATAAATCAAATAGTATTATAAAAATTATAACATAAAATCAATTACTAAACTTTAAACATATTTTTAGTTGACTTTATAATACAAACAAACAAAAATTATAATCAAATATTTATTGACTAAATATCCAAAAAAAATATTGTATAAAATCACACAATTTATCAAATAATAAGTTGTTTATTGACTTTTTTTATTAAAATATAATATTATTATTTTTTTTGCACAAATCTATCGATAAATCCTTTTATTTATTTTTTTGGTAGTAATAGTTAGTGTAGTAAAAAACAGTCAATTGCTGACTACCAGGTCTATCATCATATCATCACTGACTTTATATACCTATTATTTATGTCATATATGTTAATACCAAACAAAAAATTAAAAAAAAATTTTTTTTGGATGTACCCATTGAATCACGTATTTGGTCAACAAATAATAATAATAATAATAATAATAATAATAATCAATAGTATTAGTAGAATAATATTATACAACAACAACAAAAAAAAATCAAAAGTTTATATGAATTTTTTTGTTTATTACTATTATTGTTAAAAACTAATAGAAAATGTATTATTTTATATATATATATATATATTATAATCTAAAAGTCAATACTAGTTTTTTTTTGTTGATGTTGTGTTGATATATGCATGAAATTGAAAGTAAAAGTTAGAGAGAAAGAGAGAGAGAGAGAGAGAGAGAGAGAGAGAGAGAGAGAGAGAGAGAGGAGAGACCTAACAAACTAATAGATAGCCTCAAGTCATATACAAAAAAAAAATTATAATAATTTGTTATTTTTATTGTTTAGTTATATTTTACTGTTAGATATTACTGACACATACTGTACTACTAATACATACCGTTTTTTTTGGTTATTTTTTTTCTCTCATAAATATATATTAATTTTATCCTCTTTTTTTTGCTTGTTTTCAATAATACCGGTGTCTATGTGTTATAATAATAATAATAATAATAATTTTTTTTTTATTATTATCATTACAATGATATGATAATAATAATAATAATACTAATACTAATACTAAGTATTTTGGAAAAATGAGTTTTTATGTTAACAATAATAATAATAATGAAAAAATCCGATCTATTGATAACTAATTCAAATATACATTATATATATATATAAATTAATTTTTTTATTATCATTTAATTTTTTTCATTCAATTTGTTTGTTTGTCTGCTAAAATAATTATAATAAATTATATTAGTATTATATTATTTCCTCAATAATAATAATAATACTTAATAAAAATTGATGTTACAAATATCATATATACTTAATATATATATATATGGTTATATGATTACCATTAATAATTGTAATAATAATAAAAAACTAAAACACATTACAAATCATAATCCATATGACATTAACTATTAATATATATAAATATATATACTGTATATATATATATATATCGTTTTATAAGTATATAAATCATTTAATATATATATATATATATTATACTGATATATATAGTTTTGTTTTTTTGTTATAGTATTTTGCATACAATATATAAAAAACAAAATTATGATTATTAGAGGATTTAGTTATATATTATATATATATATATATATATTTAAATGATTTTCTGGTTATATTTTAAATAATTGCATATTTTATATGCTAGTATTGTATTATCATATATATATTATATAATACTACTTAATATTATTATTGTATGTATTTTTTTTATTTGAAAAAAAACATTAAATTTAATGGTTTAGATTTGTGTGTGTGTGTATGTAATAAAAATTTTGTTTGTTTGAAATAATAGTAGAAATATCCATAAAATTATTTATTATTATTATTTTTTTTATTGTTGTATCTTATTGTTGTATTAAGAAAAATATATAAATTAGATGTTAAAATAAAAATTGATTTTTTTACAATAGTTTATCAAATATTTAAAAAAATATGTTTTGTGTGTGTATTGATTTATATTTATATTTTTTTACAAAAAAAAATAATAAAATATAAAATAATTAATCATTTAATCTTTCATATCCTATATGAGATTAACATACATATAATAATATTTAAAAAATTATTTATATATTAATATATTGATAGTCATAGTGATAAATATATGTTTTTATTGATAGATTTTTTATATACTATATTTTAATTATTATTAATTATCAATTTTGTATAAATACTTTTATTTTCTACTATAATAATAATTTTAAATAATATGTTATTATAAAAATTATAATAAATCGTTTTCTGGTTTTTTAAAAATTTTTAGATTAAAATAAATTATTTAATTAATCTAATAATTTTTATTTAATATTATTTATAATACAGAAATATTTGTTTGAAAATAAATTTATATAATTTAAATTATCTAATATAAATTATATAAATGAAAATAAAAAAATAATATTAAAATATGCTTTATTTTACATCAATCAATTTTTAACAATAACAAAAAAATGTTATTAGTTATTAATTTTATATATATATATATATTATTTTCATTGTTATTGCTGATTATAGAGTATATATATATATATATAATATATATAATATTATTTATTAGCATATAAAGTAGTTTTATGATAATAAAATATTTATTATAAAATATATTTAAATGTCAATAATAAAAATAATAATAACTAAAATTTTTTAAAAAATTATATATATATATATATATATATATATACTCTATAAGCAAACATAATTGAAAATATTATTTTTGTTGTTATATTTAATACAATAGATTTTATTTTCATTAGATTTATTGTATAACTAATTGCAATGAATATAAAATACCAGTATTTCCTTAACTCTCTCTCTCTCTCTCTCTCTCTCTCTCTCTCTCTCTCTCTCTCTGTCTCTCTCTTTCTCATTCACTTTCAATCACTTTCAAGACTATAGACAGGAATTCCTAGTTTTTTCATAAAAAAATTTTTATAAAAATTTTTCTCAGATTATAATAATAATAAAAAAATAAAAATAAAAATAAAAAAGTGTATAAATTAAAGATGATATAAACTAAACTGTTTTATTTAAAATTATTATTATTATAAATATATAGGTAATGTCTATAACAATAGATATTATATGCATTTATTTTATTTTATTTTAAAAAAATTTGATTTTATATAATAGATTTAACAATAATATACAGGTATTATCATATATATTCAATATATATATATTTATCAATTATTTTTATTTATTGTATAGTTTTATGTGTTATAAAAAAAATTTTTTGTAATAAAAATGCTAATATAAAATAAATTTATTGTTATATTGTTTTCAATTATTTTGATTTTATAAGCAATTTTTTTGTCAACAAAAAAATAATGTTTATGAATGAAAAATAATATTGATAATAATAATTTTTTATTTGATAATAATAAATGTTTTAACAATTTTTTTTATAAGATAATATTTTTTTTAAATTTATTTAAATATAGTAAAAAAAATAAATTTATTAACTAGATAAAATAATAGCATTGTTAACAATTTTTTTTTTTAATTATCATTTATTATTATATTTATATAATTTTTATACATATTTATATATATATAACTTATGTTTTAACAACTTTTTTTTATGTACTGTATATTTATATAATAATAATAAATACAATTATAAATATTAATTTAAAAACGTATTATAAGTTAAACATAACTATTATTATTATTATTATGATATTTATTTAATAATTTGTGACATTAACTAAATGCAATCATTAAAATAAAATTATTATAACTATTATTTTAAGTTTTAAAAAAATGTAATAAAATTTCAAACTTAAAAACTTATTAAATATTAATAAAGATTTATCATTATTTTATTTTTTATTTTTTGAATATTATTAAAACATTTTATGTTGACCTAAACAGTTAATAAATGACAAAAAAAATTATATTATAATAAAATAAAACAACAAAATACTAGTAATAAAATTCAAATTAATTTAATTTATTTAAACACAGTAATCATATTATATTTTTATTTTATATTATTACAGTATATACTGTATATATATGTATTATATTACCAGAAATATTTAATATGTAATATATTTTAATGACAATTTTATTTGTTTTTTTATTGTTAAGAAATTTTTTTTATATCACTAAACAATAGCTTAAATTATGTAAATAATAATTTTATTATAATAAACAAAAAATAATAATAATAATTTTTTTAATATAATAATTATGTCATTGTGTCATCACTTGTAATTGATTATACTGTATATAAATATATACAGTATATATTGTATTAATAATTTAAAATTAAAAAATATTATACAAATTGTATATTTGAAAAAAAATTTGTTTTAATAACTTATTTAATATAAAAAATAACTAATTTATTATTGTTTGTGTTGTAGTATATGAAAACTATTTGTAAACAAAATTTTTTTTTTGAAACATTATATGTTATATAAATTTATTGAAAAAATTATTATGCATTTAGTTAAGTGAATACACTATGTAATCAATTTTGATGATAAATTAATATTATTATTATTATTTATGTTAATTTTTAATTTAATCAATTAATTGTTAGTTATGCCCAAATCAATTGATTATGAATTTAATTATTATTATTATTATTATGATTACTATTCAATCATTTATTCATTCATTACAAAAACAATAGGAAAATAGTTGTCAAAATTAGTTGCATATTATAAATAAATTAGTTTTTTTGTGTCTAAATATTAATAGAAAAATATTATTAAATAATAATAAACTATTTAAAAAAAATGTTTGTTTTTTTTGAAAACAATTTTTTTGAATAATTTTTTTGTATAAATTTATAAAAAAATAAATACTTGTTTTATTTTGTGTGTATAATCTAAAAGTGCTAATGAATTACAATTTTCAAAAATTATTTATCGTATAAAATATTTTATATTATTTTTTCAACATAAAGATATTATTTTGTATAAACACTTAAAAACTTTTAACAAAAAATAATCAGTTATTGATTAAAAACATACACACACATAAACACACACACACACACATACATACATACATACATACATACATACATACATACATACATACATACACACACACATACATACATACATACATACATACATACATACATACATACATACATACATACATACATACATACATACATACATACATACATACATACATACATACATACATACATACATACATACATACATACATACATACATACATACATACATACATACATACATACATACATACATACATACATACATACATACATACATACATACATACATACATACATACATACATACATACATACATACATACATACATACATACATACATACATACATACATACATACATACATACATACATACATACATACATACATACATACATACACACACATACATATACACACATAAACACACATAAAAACATACACACATATATACAAACACACATATATACAAACACACACATACATACACATACACTTACACAGACATACACACACACACACACTTACACAGACATACACACACACACACACACACACACACTCACACACACATACATATACACACACACTATGATAAATAAAGTTAAAATGTTGTTATCTTATAACTAAATTGCTTATTAGTATTATTATTATAAACAATAATAATACTGTATTAATCAATGTTAGTAACATTTATAATAAATTGTTATATATGTGTATAAATCAATTATATTAAAATCAATGTTCATATTATATTTTATTTTATTAAAGAAAAAATGTCAAAAAACTAATATTATTTATTATATTGTATAGATAAACTAATAATACATAATACAGTAGCGTAATAATAATAAATAATAATAATAAAAAACAAAATAATTAATATGTGTTTTTGAATTTGTAATGTTATAAAAACTAAAAATTATTTATTTGAAAAAAAAACAAATTATAATTATATTCTAACAAAAATGTTAAACAAATATTAATTTCAATAATAATAATAATAATAATATAATAATTTTTTTATTGATTAATCAAATAATAATAATAATATGAAAAAAACATTACGTAATAGTCTCATAAAACTGGTCACACCATTCATACTACTGGTCGTCCTATGTTTCCAGTATACAGATGCTGGCGATGGCTACCTGTCCACAGCATTGCTAAAATTGTTACCAATTTTATGGCTAATATTATGTCTAAAAGTTAATAATATTAATATTATCAACAATAGTAAACATTACTATAACTATTACTATACAAAACGTATCGGTTGGGCACTTGTAGCCTCACTAGCAGGTGATTTATGTCTAGTATGGCCCGAAAACTACTGGTGCCTAACCAGTGGTATACTATGTTTTTCTGTTGGACACCTGTACTACATATGGGCACTCGGGTTCGAGCCTATGGGACTCCAAATTTTTTTGTCATATTTTCTACCCCTAATAGTTGCCAATGCAATTGTACTGTCATTTAGTTTAAAAGGTAAATATATTTTTAAATTTGTTTTTAATTAAATTATTTTATTTTTTTTGATAATTAAAAAAAAATCTGTAATAGAAATATAAAATTATATATTAATTTTTAAAACTATTAATAACTAAATAATTTTACTTTTTTTAAAAAAAGTTATTGATTATAAAAGTTATTATTTATATCTAAGATTTTTTTATTAAAATTATTATTTTAATTTTTAAATAACATTTTATATATGTTTATGGATTATAAATTAATTTAATTATTATTATTATTTATTAAAAAAAATTAATTTATATTTATTATTAAATATATGTTATTAATTTTATAGTTAAATATTTGAATTTAAATATTTCAATTAATTTATTTAAAAAATTATTATTTTAATATAATAATATTAATATTTTTATCTATTATTCAAATTAATTTCAAATTATTAATTAATTAATTTTAAAAATTAATTTATTTATTATATAAAATTATATATATAACCTAGGACCATTATTAATACTGGTGCTCGTCTATACACTGCTAATAATGACAATGTTATGGCGATCACTGGTCCTATACCAACACAATCGACTGCACCGACACCGACACCAATCCAATCATCTGATGGCCAGTTGTGTACTAACTGGTGCCCTATTGTTTACCCTATCCGATGCCTGCCTGAGCCTTGAACTATTTCAAGCACCCGATCTACTCACACCCCGTAACTATCGGCTAATTGTATTGACTACCTACTATCTGGCTCAGTTATTGTTTACCGTATCGACACTATTAGTTAGCCAAAGTGGTAATGGTGGTGGTGGTGGTAGTGGTAGTGGTGGACTAGTAGTATCTACCTATCCCAATCGGGTTATACCCAGATTATTTAATAAAAATAAAAATAAAAAATATTAGCTAGTTAATTTTCTTTTACTTTTTTTGTTTTTAAATTGTTAGTTAGATTTTTAAAAAATATTTAAATTAAATCATTTAAAAAATATTTAAATAAAATGTATTTTAAAAAATATTTAAATTAAATGTTTAAAAAAAATATTTAAATAAAATGTATTTAAAAAAAATATTTTTAGTTAAAAATAATTTTATTATCATTTATTATTATTATTATTATATACCTTATATTTTTTCCAAACTAAAACATATTATTAGTTATACATTATTTATTAATTTAATTTTTTTGAATAAAACTTTTTAAAAATTTAATGCATTTTATTTAATAGATAAAAATATTTGATTTGATTTTAAATTATAAAAATAAAAATAAACTAGATTAAATACATTTTAAAGTGCATTTTTAAATGTATTAAAAATATTATTTTATTTTATTTTTTAAATAATACATTAATATCTATATATATGAGTCATCGCAATAATAAAAATCACATATAAAATAAAATCAATGATATCTATAACTTATATATATTAGTTCAGTATTTATTGATAACAAAAATAAAAAATAAAAAAAAATAAAAATTTTATTATAAAAAAAAGTTTTCTATTAAAACATTATATGTACTGTATTTTAGATGTCATACCATTAGACTTTAAACTTGTGATATAATTTAATAATAATAATTAATAATTATTTTTAGTATTTTTTCATATTATTATTAGACAGCAATTTTCATAAAAATTTGTTTCAACAAAAAAAAATTAATAAAATCATATAATCATTTTCAATAATAATAATAATAAAATATATTATTTTTTTAGATCAAAGTATAAAAAAATAAATGTGTGTTTATATATAGTATAGTATAGACATTATAACTACATATATATATATATATATATATCAAATAATATATGTTTTTATTAATTATTGAAAATTAATATTTTTTTATAAATAATATTATTATTTAAGTCAATAATATTAATATTATTTTAAAATTATTTTTAAAAAATTGTTTTACAATAAATTATTTTTAATTATTATTCAAATAAAGTGATTATTTTTAACTATATATATATAARTTATGTTACAAATAAATACTATAATACCTTATTTGACATTTGTCTTAATCTACCTGTGCTTTACCAGTACTACTAGTAGTACAACAATATGGTCAGTCCTATTGAAATTAATGCCAACCCTATGGCTATTATATAGGGTCCGTCAAAAAGTTTATGCCTCAAAAAAATTGTCTAATAATATTAGTGATAGTGATACTGATAATAAACAATTAATTAGCAAGCTAAATCATTGTGAACGTATATACCAGGGTCTTAAAATGTCAATGATTGCCGATATTATATTAATACTATGGCCACCATCATCATCATCAATTGCAGCAGGTACCTGGCCAATTGCTATACAACTTAATCATACATACAATTATGTATCATGATTATGCCAGTGCATTGGGCTACCGGTGCCGTCAATATAATAACAATAATAATGATCAACACAACAAAACACCCGTACAATTGATATTTTCCTTACCGTTTGTATCAATCAAATCGATATTTTTCTACAACTATTTGAACGGTTAGTTGTTTAAAAAAAAATTATTAATAAAACAACAAATTTATTATACAATATATTATTATTATTATTATTATTATTATTATTATTATTATTAGTAGTAGTAGTAGTAGTAGTAGTAGTAGTAGTAATAATAATAATTTTATAAAAAATAAATTATGATTTTTATTTTTAGTATAAATAATTTTAAGAAAATATTTTATGAATTTTTTTTAGTATAAATAGTTTATTAGTATAAATATAATATTATATTTTAATATAAATAGTTTTATGAAAAAATAAATTATGATTTTTTTTAGTATAAATAGTTTATTCAAAAAAAATATGATTTTTATTTAATACTAATTAAATAAAATAAAATAATTTTTTGTTTTATTTATTAAACAAAAATTTAAAGGTATATTCATAGTCATAGTACCCGTCTATTTGCTATTCATTGGCGCCCTATTTTGGTCGGCCCTACAACTAGTCTACCGGCACTACTCCCGGGCCTCCCTGATCACACTATGGTCAACCCTAACATTTGTCCTGGCCAATTTGCTAATGCTAGTTCAACTATACCTATTAAATTGGTTCAATTGGTTTCCTGTGTATATCTATCGTTATCTGATACTAGTCCTACATAATTGGGCACAACTATTGATGGTCGTATCGATCGATGCCCGGGATGACCCTCGAAAACTACCAGTGCTAGTCCAGATGCTAATTCAATGGGCACCTGGTATTGGTAAGCTATTTCAATATATGGGTATTGTTTGGAAAAAAATTAGATCATTTAGAAAATTGATTGGACTTTAAATTTTTTGTTTCTAAAAAAAATTAAAACATTAAAAAAAATTTTTGTTTTTAGTATAAATATTAATAGTATTGTAAAATTTAAAAAATACAAAAATATAGTTTTTATGTTTTATAAATAAATTTTTTTATTGTTTTACTAAATAAATATTATGATTATACAGTAGTAATAAAATATATGTAACAATAAATAAAATTTTATTAAAGTTTTATTTATCAAAAATTTTTTTGTTTGCTGTAATTATAAATAGCAATATTATTAATATTATTATTTTTTGAAAAAAAATTATATATAATATAAATATTTTTTTAGTTAACAAAAATACACACAGTTTTTAAAAATACAGTTATCATAAAATTTTTTTAATAATAATTATATTTATTTAATATATAATATATTTTATATTATATAAAATAGATTTTAAATATAATTATTATGTTTGTATAAGTGGACAGTAAATATTTATAATAATAAATAAATAAATTTATCATTTATTTTTTGTTTAAAAATTTGTTATAAAATAATTATTATATTATTTTATACTTAAATTTAATTTATGTTTAGAAAATATTATTTATTTTTATATAATAAAAAATATTTGAATTATACAATATCTATATATACAATAATTTGATAATAATAAATAATTTTTTTTTGTAAAAATTCAATATTTAATTTATAATCAAAAAAAATTAATTAATTAAAATAGTATTTTTTATTTTAAATTGTTTTTCAAACAATTTAAATAACAACAACAACAATAATCAAAAAATTAATATCTTATAAATTTACGATTAGTATTATTATTATTACGATTATTATTATTATTATTATTTAAATTACGATTATAATGATGAAAACAATTATTATTGGAACCGCCCATAAACGACATACCAATATTTTGTTGGCGGCCACTGGCGCTGGTGGACGTACAGTTTGGGCCATCAATTTGGGTATTATTAAAAATGTTAGTGTTGTTGTTGTTGTTAGGCCTATAGCCTACCAGTGCTCCGCCACTACCCCCATACCCACCCACACCCCCACCCACACCATCGCCACCAATGCAACTGTTTTGTCGATGATATTGATGATTACGCAATAGCATCCTTATTAATGCCTTAATATAAAAACAAATAATAATATTAATATAATTTTTTGTCTATTTTTTAAAATTATTAAAAAAAAATTAAACAAATTTTTTGTTTCACAACTATAAAAAAAATGTAATAATAATAATAATAATAATATTCGTAAATAAGTCTCAATAACTATTTCACAATAAGTTTTTTTATTAACTAAATTATTTCAAAGAAAATATCAATAGATTTCTAGATAAATATATAAATATATATATATATAGTATCCTATTTTATATACATATTATTTTTTACAGTATTATTAATTACAATATATAACAACAACAAAAATATAATTGCACAACAATTATAATGATAAAATTTTTATTAGTATTATTAATTGAAAAAAAAATTAAATAAATAAATTAAAGTATATAATATTATATTGATATTAATTCAATTATTTATAGCCATATTTATAATATAATTTAATTATATAATAATAATAATAATAATAATAATAATAATAATAATAATAATAATAATAATAATAATAATAATAATAATAATAATAATAATAATAATAATAATAATAATAATAATAATAATAATAATAATAATAATAATAATAATAATAATAATAATAATAATAATAATAATAATAATAAATACCTCACGAAACTTGTTGTGCAAAAAACAATAGATATAGCAATTAAAACACGAACAATAAGCCAATAGATGTACTATTGATATACCAGTTGAGCCAATTAATTGATAAAGCTGAATTTAATAATAATAATAATAATAATTAAATTTGTAATTATTAAAAAAACATATAAATAAATAATTTATATATCAAAATAAAAATTTTAATAACAAACAGTAGTTATTATTATTATTATTATTATTATTATTTAATTAGTAATTAATAGAATATTGTTTTTGTTTTTTTTATTTATTTGATTTTATTTAGTAAATAAATTATTTGTTAATCTGTAGTTAATCTGTAGTTAATCTGTAGTTAATCTGTATATATAATTAATTTTTTTTGTTAACTATATTATATAATCTATTAGATTTAATTTAACGTATATTTATTTGTGTGTGTGTTTAAAAAATATTTATTTTATCATAAAAGTTATAAAAGTTTTTATTTATTAAGTTTAGAAATTATTTTGTTAGCAAAATAAAATATTTGTTGAAATTTATTGATATAAATAAATAAGTTAAATAAAAAAAAATTTAGTGTTTTATTATTAACAAATCATTTAATAATAAAAAATCAAATTAAATACTTAATACTTAGTAAATAATTGATACTTTTTTCAATATATATATAATAAATTACAGTACAGTCAAGTGTTTTTTATATACAATATATAAATAAAAATTTATATATAATTCACTAATAATATGTTGTCTTAACAAATATTGTGTGTATATACAGTACAGTACATACTGTATATACAGTATTATATACAGTATATGCTATTTATATATTTTAATAAAAAATGTTTTATAATGTTTAACAAATATAAAGTTTAATTAAACAATTTTTGGAGCATAAATTTATTGGTATTTTATTTTATTTTATATTTATTTATTTATTTGTCTAATATAATTAAGTTTACTTTGAGTTAGCTAATCAATATATATATACTGTATATATATATAAAATCTAAAAATAATTTTTTTTTGTATTTGTATCAATATATCTAAACATAATAGACTACATACTTATCTAAAGTATATATATATATATACATTACATTAGTATATGTGATGTTATGTAATGTATATCATGTAATGTATATCAATCAGTATATCTTATAATATAAATATCTAATAATAAGATCTTTACAAACAATATATATTGTAAGGGAAGTGGGGTTATCACGGGTATATTTTTACTTGTGAACACTCTATGAGTGTTCATCAACCCGTGATGTAAACCCTACTATTGCTTAAGACTAAGCCCTTACTGTGCCTTGTACGTACCAGCATTATCATCTCTATCGGTGTGTGGCTTAAGGAGCGAGCGGATCTCCTATCACTGGTTGTGTACAAAGCTATGTGTTGTTTTGTGTAGTATTTAGTCGACCGACTGTTTTAGTTTATGCTGTTCCTTGCATAAACTATCCGTATAATACTACCGTACGGATATCCAACTGATTGGTACAAAGTCTAGTTTAAGGTCTGTTTTGGTAAACATGTTTTCCTTGATATCTCCATAACCATTTGTCCTACTGATCTCCAACAAGTACCATTGACATCAGTACATAAAACCCGATTTCCAGTTCTCGATGACCTTGACCTTGTATAGGTGACCTTGACCTTGGAAATGTGACCTTGACCTTGGACGTGTGACCTTGACCTTGGACGTGTGACCTTGACCTTGGACGTGTGACCTTGACTTTTGACATGTGACCTTGACCTTGGACATGTGACCTTGACCTTGGACGTGTGACCTTGACTTTGAACATGTGACCTTGACCTTGGACATGTGACCTTGACCTAGGGTCAGTAGGCCAGTTGTAGGCCAGTTGTAGGCCAGTTGTAGGCCAGTTGTAGGCCAGTAGTAGACCAGTTGTAGGTCAGTTGTAGGCCAGTTGTAGGCCAGTTGTAGGCCAGTTGTAGGCCAGTTGTAGGCCAGTAGTAGACCAGTTGTAGGCCAGTTGTAGGCCAGTAGGTCAGTGTGACAGTAGACTAATGTGTCTAGTCACTTATTACTATATCTGAGCTAACCTATCATTGCGCTTACTTTTGCATACCATATAATAGGTTACCCAATAATAAGGTTTACTCAACGTCGTCACGTGTCAACACTAGTCTTTGGTCGGACCGGTCAGATCCTACCGTGTAGCGGACACAGTACCGGAGTTCCCCTCTAAATAGTATTCGCTTACGTAATTAGTGGTCGACTTCCATCGGCGCGGCGTTCGATAGCTGTCCATTATGTTAACTGTAGCCTGTAGAACCGTTGGGCCTGTAGTGAACCCATATGTGATCCATAATGTCATCCGCGACGTAATCCATGGTTTATTTCCATGACTCAATCCATAATTTTATCCATGATGTAATCGTGGTCAGCTTCCATCAGTATAACATCTATAATGTAATTCATGATGCAATCCAAGTCCACCAGCCGCGACGAGTAAGTAATAGACACAAAGTAATATGCAAATACTTTATTTCTTCTTAGAGTCAGTTATACACTGTAGCACTCCAAGAGAACTCTCGGGAGAGAACTCTCGAAAGAGATCTCCAAAGAGAACTCCGAAGAGAACTGATTTTGATGTCTGAGAGACACCACTATTTATACTAAAGTGTACGTGAGAAATAATTAGGTCGTATTGAGTCAGCTTTAATCCCTAGGCGTAAACTATTCACTTTTCTGTATAACATTTTAATACATTATTTTAACTGTGAAATATAGAGTAAAAATAAAATAAAACTTTGCTAAAATGTAGGAGTATACTATTCACTGTTTTGTATAACATTTCAAATCATTATTTTAATAGAGAAATACTAAGTAAAAATAAAATAAAACTTTACTTAAAAGTAGGTGTTTACTATTCACTTCTCTGTGTAACATTTCAATGCATTTTTAAAAGTGAATTCTAGAATTTAGTATTAAGCAAATATAATTATTTAAATAAAAATAAAACAGCGTTGTGTTAAATTCACTTTAGTAAATTTAAACACAAACAAAAATCACTTTTGTATTGAAATAATTATAGCATTAAAACACCAATCAGTATAGCATTGAAATGGCAGTGACTACCTATAACACTTCCACCCCTTCAAGTCTGCATCTGTCCTCAGATGCGTAATTAAGAAATTACGTCTGGTTCATAACTACCCCTCATGTACACAATAGTTTACAATTAATTTTTATCAACTAATTACAAATTTCAAAATTTCAAGCATTACATAAATAAATTTAAGCTATTTTATTTAATGACGTACATGCTGTCCGTTTGTTTGTTATCGTTGCCTCTTTCATTATTCATTTTATTTATAATTTCTAGTCAACATCTTCATACCCATTACCAACCAATATAATATTCGATTTCTTACTCAGCTTCGTATCGGTTTATTCATTTTATAATAAACCAACTATATTTGATAAATTCACCAATATCATCTTTCTTTTTCTTAATTATAATAAACTTGTTTTTCATTTGATTCCTTAAATTATCCTTCAATCAGTTTATAAAAGTGGACTATGTTGATAAATTATTTTGTAGTTGTCTTCGTATCGTTATTCATAATAAATTGACTCTATATTCGGTATTTAATACCAATTTCTTTCAATTGCGAATGTCTTGAAATAATATTGCAGTCATCTTCAAGTCAGTGATTATTAAATATTCACCAGTTTATTTTTCAGAATTTATTATAATTATAAAATCCTAATCCAATTATTTTACGAATTTTCAATTTTCAAATATCCATTAACATATATTCTTGGATTATTAAACTTCATTTTAGTTGCTTTAAATGGTTTAGCCAAATAACAGAAATCATCTGTAATACGATTTTGAATTAAGCGTTGGCTTCTTGTGCTTGATTCTTGACCCATATTTGCCAAAGGTGTCGTTTGGTTGACCATTATTATTTTTTATTATTTCTTAATAACATTTTTTAATTAACAACTAATGTTAACAATTATCTCTTTATCTCTATCTTTAAATTTAATTATTAAAAATCTAAATATAAATTTTACTAATGACGTTATAGTTTTAACAAATCAAATGGTTTAAATTGCGTACGATTATACATTTTAATAGGCCTATAAATGTTCTAATGTACGAATTCTTTAACTTATGATTCCTATAACAAATTCATTTATTAAAATCTTTTTTACTCATCTTATATAACTTAGAATTCTAAATAGTGATCACTTGTTTATTCCCATTATATCTCATTGAATTGCCTCTATCGGCGTTCTATTCATCTTAATGTACTGTAATTTCATTGCAAAGCACGTCGAGTGACATAATTAATTAATTTTCTTATTTATCATCATCATGGTTTCTAAGTCATGTGAAATCTATATCTCATTGAATTGCCTCTATCGGCGATCTTTTCTTCTTAATGTTTTGCTATTCCATTTTAAGTCTCGTCGATCGACACAATTATATTCATAATTGTCATCTTCAAGTTGTCAATGTCAAATTAAATTTAAGTCTCATTGAATTGCCTCTATCGGCGATCTATTCTTCTCAATTATTTGTAATTGCATTGTAAAACTCGTCGATCGACACAATTAAATTTTTTCTTAATTGTCATCTCAGTCGTGTACAAATTTGCCGCTTCTTAATCATGTATGGGCCTATCAATTGGTTCCATAAATAGGTACTAAGACCTTACTCCGAAGGATTGTGTAGAGACACCAAATCTACTCCTTGTGTGTAACATCGCGATGTCAGCGCTATAACGGGATTTATCATCGTTAAACGCATTCATTATTTTTCTTTGAACCAAATCTCTTCCATCCTCCAAATAATAATACCAAAAGCAAATACACGCGGACTTTATAAAAATACGTTTATTGGTACTAGTCTTCACATCCATATATCGATAAAATTGCGATGTACAGTTTCAAATTTTCTCCGCAAATTTATTTTACTGTTGATTATATGGTGTATGCAAATGGAGGATCTAAGATTTCTTATGAAATCTTCAATGAAGTATCTGACCAACTGTATTATCGTTATGGCGCCATATCACGTCAGAACTTCATCAACAAACCATTTTCTATAATAGGTTTGTACGCTTTCTCACTATGTCTTCATTTTTATAAATTAGGTCAATCAATTTTCATTTTTGAAATTCCATTTCGAAGCGACGGCCCAAATTATCTACTTCGATTATTTCAAATAAATTAATGGTATCAATCAGCTGCAGCATTTCTTCATTTAACTGACATGACTCAGTTATTTAATAACTTATGATTGACTACACAGTGAGTTCAAAACTTTTTAATTTTCCATGTCATAAAATCCTAATTGAGTTCCGGATTACTCATTGTCATGTTAATCTTTTAGGATTTGTCTTTTAAAATCTCTTAATAATCATGATTATCTTCTTCTATTAAATCTCGTCTGATGAAGCTTCTTTTATTTCTCTTTTGAATCCCATTCATTGTATTTTGAATGTTTTTTCGTGTTTTGCTACGCAAAGAATTGTAATACCTTTCTTTGTTAATGCTGTAAAATGTTTAGCTTTTTTGTTTAATGTTAGTTTTTCTTCACGTATCTTAGTATCTAATATGTCAGCAGATATTCATTATGGTTTTCATGTGTGCCAAAATCTGTTAAGTCGTATGAACCATTTCGATATGCCAGTAATCCCAAGTCACATCAAATGTTTTAAAATAACGAGCACCTTAAGGCGGTCTAACACTTCAGTGATTCGTTATCCGCAATTTGTCATCTATAGCAATATCGTTGTCTTCTATAATTTATGCTTAATTATTCTCCACCGTCTTTCTTTGATACCATAATAACCAGGAAAGCATACTGGCTATTCTTAATTTTACGTTCTTTGCCTTCTCTCGAATCATTTTTACAATCACGTCGTATTCATTTTAATGTCGTCGGTAAGGACTGAGTCAAATTGCGAAACCGTAATAATCTTGTGCTTAACAATTAGAATTCTTCAAATGTCTGTGTCGTGCTGTGTGAAAACACGTCTATGTTTACATAATGCGAGCGGTAACGTTACGACTGCTGAAGTTTACAGTTAAACCAAGTCGTATACCAACATCAAGTCCAAATAAGAGCAGGTCCAAATTAACTAGTACGGGAAATGTAGTTTGCGTTGATGTACCAGTAAATGGCTTCGTAGCATTCGTGTTTACATTTACTATTCTCATGACAAGTTGTATGGTATCGTTATCGTCAGCCATTATTAAAATAATTACTTATGTTTTAACGTAATGTGGTTGATAGGTTATGGCTTCATCTTGATGCTCATGCGTTTAAATGAGCATTGAGTACATAAAATGGTTTATCAGTTCAGTATAATGTATTGAATATAAGCAGTGATACATGTTTACACAGCGCTATCGGCCACTACAATAGAGTTCTATAGTTTATGATTACTTTGCTTTGTATATTGGGAGTGCAATAGAACTATGCCTCACGTCCCATAGACTAGCGTTTTGTCATAAACTATGTGTCCGATAACATACGTGAATGTATAACCGATATACCAAATGTATAGCTATACTGATTTAACCAAATTATGTAAACGGTTTAAAAATTACCAATGTGCTTTAATCAGTATATTCGATCCACGACGAAAGGTTGAAGTTCAATGTATGTATATACCAGCTACGCCCAAAGCCATATGGCTCGGACTCAGCGCCAGTCTGGTTATGTTAATCTCTTTTAATCAAATACTTTAGTACTGTCACCAAATGCGAGTGGCTTTTGGTTTATACGTCTCTAGTAATTACGTATTATTCGGATATTTGGTTAGTTCATTTCAGTAGTTTGTATAACATATCGGTGAATCCATCAATTTGTATTTTGTGGAAATCTGCATCCTCCACAGCTTCCACCAAATGTAAGCAACATTAGGTTAAAACGTATTTTGTTTCTTTTAGGATTTCGTATCCTCCAACGATGTAACCAAGTGTAAGGAATATGTGGTTAAGCGTGTTGTTTTTTGTGGAATATCGTATCCTCCACTGTGCCACCAAATGTAAGGAACATTTGGTTTATACGTCTTTAGTTTAATGAAATTCGTATCCTTCAACGTTGCCAACAAATGTAAGTCATTTGGTTTATTTTTGTGGTGATTCGTATCCACCATCGCTGCCACCAAATGTAAGGGACAGTTGGTTATGCGTGTTATGTTTTTTGAGGAATATCGTATCCTCCACATTTCCACCGAATGTAAGGCACATTTGGTTTATTCAATTTTAGTTTATTTTTAAAATTTCGTATCTTCCACTGCTTCCACCAAATTTGGTATATACGTATTAAGTTTCTTTTGGGTATTCGAAATCCTCCAACGCTGCCACCAAATGTAAGGGAAGTGGGGTTATCACGGGTATATTTTTACTTGTGAACACTCTATGAGTGTTCATCAACCCGTGATGTAAACCCTACTATTGCTTAAGACTAAGCCCTTACTGTGCCTTGTACGTACCAGCATTATCATCTCTATCGGTGTGTGGCTTAAGGAGCGAGCGGATCTCCTATCACTGGTTGTGTACAAAGCTATGTGTTGTTTTGTGTAGTATTTAGTCGACCGACTGTTTTAGTTTATGCTGTTCCTTGCATAAACTATCCGTATAATACTACCGTACGGATATCCAACTGATTGGTACAAAGTCTAGTTTAAGGTCTGTTTTGGTAAACATGTTTTCCTTGATATCTCCATAACCATTTGTCCTACTGATCTCCAACAAGTACCATTGACATCAGTACATAAAACCCGATTTCCAGTTCTCGATGACCTTGACCTTGTATAGGTGACCTTGACCTTGGAAATGTGACCTTGACCTTGGACGTGTGACCTTGACCTTGGACGTGTGACCTTGACCTTGGACGTGTGACCTTGACTTTTGACATGTGACCTTGACCTTGGACATGTGACCTTGACCTTGGACGTGTGACCTTGACTTTGAACATGTGACCTTGACCTTGGACATGTGACCTTGACCTAGGGTCAGTAGGCCAGTTGTAGGCCAGTTGTAGGCCAGTTGTAGGCCAGTTGTAGGCCAGTAGTAGACCAGTTGTAGGTCAGTTGTAGGCCAGTTGTAGGCCAGTTGTAGGCCAGTTGTAGGCCAGTTGTAGGCCAGTAGTAGACCAGTTGTAGGCCAGTTGTAGGCCAGTAGGTCAGTGTGACAGTAGACTAATGTGTCTAGTCACTTATTACTATATCTGAGCTAACCTATCATTGCGCTTACTTTTGCATACCATATAATAGGTTACCCAATAATAAGGTTTACTCAACGTCGTCACGTGTCAACACTAGTCTTTGGTCGGACCGGTCAGATCCTACCGTGTAGCGGACACAGTACCGGAGTTCCCCTCTAAATAGTATTCGCTTACGTAATTAGTGGTCGACTTCCATCGGCGCGGCGTTCGATAGCTGTCCATTATGTTAACTGTAGCCTGTAGAACCGTTGGGCCTGTAGTGAACCCATATGTGATCCATAATGTCATCCGCGACGTAATCCATGGTTTATTTCCATGACTCAATCCATAATTTTATCCATGATGTAATCGTGGTCAGCTTCCATCAGTATAACATCTATAATGTAATTCATGATGCAATCCAAGTCCACCAGCCGCGACGAGTAAGTAATAGACACAAAGTAATATGCAAATACTTTATTTCTTCTTAGAGTCAGTTATACACTGTAGCACTCCAAGAGAACTCTCGGGAGAGAACTCTCGAAAGAGATCTCCAAAGAGAACTCCGAAGAGAACTGATTTTGATGTCTGAGAGACACCACTATTTATACTAAAGTGTACGTGAGAAATAATTAGGTCGTATTGAGTCAGCTTTAATCCCTAGGCGTAAACTATTCACTTTTCTGTATAACATTTTAATACATTATTTTAACTGTGAAATATAGAGTAAAAATAAAATAAAACTTTGCTAAAATGTAGGAGTATACTATTCACTGTTTTGTATAACATTTCAAATCATTATTTTAATAGAGAAATACTAAGTAAAAATAAAATAAAACTTTACTTAAAAGTAGGTGTTTACTATTCACTTCTCTGTGTAACATTTCAATGCATTTTTAAAAGTGAATTCTAGAATTTAGTATTAAGCAAATATAATTATTTAAATAAAAATAAAACAGCGTTGTGTTAAATTCACTTTAGTAAATTTAAACACAAACAAAAATCACTTTTGTATTGAAATAATTATAGCATTAAAACACCAATCAGTATAGCATTGAAATGGCAGTGACTACCTATAACAATATATATAAATATAAATCTCTTTAATCTAACAAATACTATATAAAAATCAATGTTAACAACAATAGTAAATCGATATAATTGAATAAAAATTATTATTATTATTATTATTATTATTATTTGATTTCATTTATTTGTCACGTTTTCAATTAATATATATTTATATATATATATATATATTTATTAATAATAAATTTTTAGTCAGAAAATATAATCCTTAAAAAAATAATAATACATTCAAAAGATAATAATAATGTTTTGTATTAATATATTTAATAACTAATATTAATAAAATGTATTTACAATATAATACAATATGTATATATATATATATA
>NW_026533195.1:192500-275000 GCF_028296485.1 Oppia nitens | reverse complement strand
ATAGTGTAAATTATTTTATATATATTTTTTTATATAATATATATTTTACATGTATAACAAACAAATAAAAATCTATCAATATAATTTTTTTAATATACTATTTTTTCATTATTATCAAATAAATGTATATTAAATTTACAAACAATTTCTATTATTTTTAATATATTGAATTTTATTTAGTTTTATATTATAAAAAAATATATTTTTCTAAAAAAAATTAATTTACACTCAATAAAACTATGTAATATTAGTAATATTAAATATTTATGCAAATATTTTTATTTTTTTACTATAAATTTGTATTTCTATAATATATCAACTTTACAGTATTATCTATAAATAGATAAGACTGTATTACTAGTGGAAATTTTTTTTGTCTTTAAAATTTATTATTATTATTATTATTAAAAATAAGTTCAATTGTTTAAATTAAATAAACAAAATTAATTACTAAATAATTAATGCAATAAATATTTAATACTTAAATTTATTTAAAAAAAACTAATTTATATATATATATATATACTTATCTATTATAAAAATTTTTTGAACTAAAATAAAGTTTAAATTTAATCAACTATCAACTTATTTAATAAAATTTATTTTTAAAAAATATTTAATTATTTTTATTTATATATTTTTTTTTATTTTTTTAATACAATACATACCCGTCGCGCATCAAAAACGTATTACGTTTATTACCACCACTACTACTATTACTGTCGATAATAATACTATTATTATTATTATTATTATTATTATTATTAGCAGCTGTTGCTGGTGCTGCTGATGATGATGTACATGTAGGTAATGGTGCCAATGATGCCAATGATTTAGTAGCTTTTATTTGATTATTTAATGAAACAATAGTAGTAGTAGTAGTATTAGTATTGGCACCGGTAGTAGCCATAGTAGTAGTAGTAGTAGTAGTAGTCATATGGTTAGGACTATCTATAGTAGTGGGAGTAGTAGTACTACTATTAGTAGTAGTAGTAGTAGTAGTAGTAGGTATAGGAGTATGCAAATTACGATAATGCTTATGTAGATTATTATTATTATTATTATTATGGGTACTATTAATACTATTACTACTATTAGCACCATAACCAATAGCATAGTGATGCTGATGATGTTTGTCCAGGTGTTGCTGCTTATTATTATTATTATTATTACTATTAGGCTCATGGTGATGTTTTATTAGGCTACCAGTGCTCCGTGGATTAGCAGCACATGTAGTAGTAGTTGTTAAGGTTGTTGTTGTTGTTGACCAGCGATTATTATAATCTAATTGCAATTGTTTTGTCTGTCTAATCAATACAATAGATATGTTTGTATAGTTAAATGCCATAACAATAAACGGTAGTATCAATAGTATTGAATTTAACCAAATGTTAAATAAGATTTCATTGATTTTATTTGACCAAATTTCACGACATTTATATTTATCTTAATTATTATTATTATTATTATTATTATAGAAAAATAAATAAATAAATTAATTAATTAGTATTTATTATTAATTTTAATTATTAAACTAGATTTACAAATTAAGAAATTAGTATTTATTATTATTAAAATAAATAAATTAATTAATTAGTATTTATTATTATTATTATTAATAGAAAAATTAATTAATTAATTAATTAGTATTTATTATTAATTTTAATTATTAAACTAAATTTACAAATTAAGAAATTAGTTATTATTATTATTAAAATAATTAAATTAATTAATTAGTATTTATTATTACTATTAGTATTAAAGTTAAATAAATTGAAAAAATATTTATTATTATTAAAATGAATAAATAAATTAATTAGTATTTATTATTAGTTTTAAAATAATAGTAATACATTATAATAATTATTACTTGTTTATTTCTAACTAAATCTATTAAATTAATTATAAATAATAATAATAATTACTGTCTTATGTTTTTTTACATTAATAAATATTTTTGTTTTTAAATATAAAAAATTTTATAATTTTAAAATCTTATACTTCAAATAGTCTAGACATTTACATATATTATGAAAATCAAATAAAAATGTTTTGAGCTATTTTTATATATATATATTATATAATAAATATGTTTACAGTATATATATACTAAATATGTTTACAGTATATATAATATAACTGTTTTAAAGTTTTTTTTAATATAAATATTGATTCAAAACAAAATTTTAAAAAATGAACTGTCTAGTTTTTTTTTAAATTATATATATATATATATATAAGTATTATTTTTATGTTTTAATTTTTATTTTATAATAGTATAAAAAAATAATTTACATTTACTCTTAAGTTATTATTGTATTAAATAAAAACAACTAAATAAATAAAATATTATTTCAAATAATAATAATAATAATCAGGTATTAGTCTACAAAATATCTAAATATATATAAATTATATTATGTATTAATATAAACTATATTATTAAAAAAAATGTTTTTTATTTCTAGTAAATAGCATTTGTATAATGCTATGAAAAAAATAATAAATATTTTTAATAAAAATATTTATCTAAAAACATAGAATCAAAAAAAATAAATTGAATTAAAAAAAAACAGTACTTAAAAACTAATACTATTTAAAACTAATAAAATTTATTATTAAATAATAATAAATATAAACAATAAAAAAATATAACTTTTAATAGAATTTAAAATTAATAATCAATTATTTTCAGATATAATATACTTATAATTATATATTAATTATTTTTTTAAAAAAAAAACATAAAAAATAAATAAATACCTGGATTATTTTGTGTCGAAATCAATGATGTTTTATAGACAATAGGACTCATAATAGTAATATTTACTATCCATATAATCAATGATATTAGGGCTGCTTTTGTTAAATTATTAAATTTTTTTGTACAACAAATTAGATAATAGCGTTCAATAGATATGGCAACCAATGTCCATACGCTAACACCAACTGAAACCGCTATCAATATATATATATATAAAATAATTAATAATTTTTTTTTTAAATAGTATTATAAATAATTTTTTTTCTTAAATAGTTATTATAAATAATATATATATATATATATAAACAATATATTACATGTATAAATAAATGTGTATTTATATATATATATATATATATATATATATATATATATATATATATATATATATATGTGTGTGTGTGTGTGTGTGTAACACATATTAATGATTTATATATATATATATTATATTATTAAAATAAAAACAATTAAGTAATGATGAAAAAGTTTGCTAATAATAATAATAATAATATAGCTATTTATCAATATCTATATTATTATTATATGTATGTATATGTATGTGTATGTATTTGTAATATATATATATGTAATTTACTAATATATACATATATATATATATATGTTATGTGTAATATACCCTATATCTATGTGCATAAAAAAATCTATGTAATTATATTATATGAATTTTTTCATAAAAATTCAATCAATATTGCTTTTAATATTTTATTTAAAAAAAAATTATAAAAATAAAATTTTTAATATTAAGTGCAGATAATAAAAAAAATAAATTTTTGACATTTCCTAGAAACTTATCAAATAATATAAATGCAAATTAATTTTAATACGAAAAAATAGTTTTTTTTTTAAAAATATTATTTTTGAGTTTTATTTCAACATTTATTGTAATATTAATAAATTATAGATTTTTTTCAAAAAAAAAACAAACAAAAATATATTTTTATACATTAAACTAAAAGTAATAAAATAATTTTTATACTATTTTATAATAATAATAATAATGAAATTAAATGTTAGTATTATTTGATTATTAAACATCAAACAAAAATGTGTTTCAAAAAATTATTTTTTTTTGTTTAATATTATTATATTTATATATATATATATTATATAAAAATAACGTTTTTCTAGTAATAAATCTAATTTCAAACTAATAGCTTCTAATAGACTATAATAATAATAGTAATACTGTATAAACTAAAATTATTTAACTATAGTTTATTATATTTATTAATATATGTTATACATGTTGACTACATGGTAATAATAAAAATAAAAAATAATAAAAATAAAAAATTACCCAGGGACTATTCCTATGGGAAAACATTTTTATTTATTTATTTTTGTATATACATTAATAATTGTTAGATATTTTTTTATCTTGTTTTTTATATGAAACAAAAATAATATTTTTATAATATATATATATATTTTGTATAAAAATACATATTTTACTTATAAACTAATTTAAAATTTATTAAATATTTTCTGTCAATTAATTTCAATAACTATAATATTAATTGTTAATAATAATAATTATAAATACAAAAAAAAAATTTGTATAAACTAAAAAATTGTTTTATTTTTTTAATATACAATATATGATTATTTTATTGATAACTATTTGTTTATATATATGTATATTAAATATTTTTATTTAAAAAACATTTTTACCATAACTATAAAACTTGTTGAAATAAATTATTTTTCGAGTATTTATTTAGAGACAGTAATTTTAAATTAAAATTATAATTTTTATTTAATTAACAATTAGGTAAAATTTGTTAAAACAAATAATTGTCAAAAAATTATGTCAAATTAAACAAATATTAACATTTTGTATATATATACAGTATATATAGATAACTAACATAATTATGTAATGTTTAGTCTAGTATTAATAATTATTGGTTTAATTAAAATAAGTTTTGTTAAAATAAGTAAGTAAATATATTTTTGTAATTAAAATTTTTTAGTAATTTAAATATAAATTACATTTTTTTGTTTGTTAGTTTTGATTAAAATTTTTATATGTATAATATGTAGAAAATTTTTTGATACACATTAATACAGTATTAATTTATATTGTAAATAATTATGTAATTATTTTTGGTTTTGTGGTAACATTTTATATATATATATATATTTATATTTATATATAAAATTGTTGAATATTTTATTTGTTTTATTGTTACCAATAGTAAAGAATTTTTGTCTAAAAATATTTGCTGATTATTATTATTATTATTTAGTTTTTTGTTTTTAAATAATAATAAAAAAAATAAATATAAAGACTAATAAAAATATTTTCAGTTAATATATTAGATCTAAATAAATAAAATTACTTATATATATATATATAATAAATCTATTGGAAAATCTATTTAGAAATTAAATACAAATTTATAACATTTAAAGAGAAATCTAATACAAATACCTAATAATAATAATAATAATAAAAAATTAATGATTTCTCCGAATCAAACATTAATTAATTAAATTATTTCAACAAAAATAAATAAATAACTAAATAAATAGTTAATCTAAACTCAGATACAACAACAAAATATTATTCATTAGATTTATCTAATTATATAAATATATATATATAAAAAATTTTATATACATATAATCCAATAATACTATAAATTGGATTTATTTGTTAGATTATCTAATAAATATTTATATTTATTTATTTATTCAAAAAAAATCATATAATAATAATAATAATAATAAACTAATTTATTGTTGCTTAGAATATTTGAATACAATTATTTTATTATTCAATGATTTTTTTTGTTATAAAAATTTTTAAAAACATTTTTGTGGATTTTTTTTTATAGAAAAAAAATTATAATTTATTTTTTATTATGTTAGACAACAAAAATCAAATAATAATACTTGTAATAATGTTATTAATGTATTTTGGTGAAAAAAACAATACTATATAATAAAAAATATCAAATAATATTATTTTTTTTATATTAAATAAATTCAAAAAAATATTTGTTTTTATTGTAAAACAAATAATACTAATATAAAAATATTAATAGTAATAATCAGCAAATATTTTTGGATCTGAAATTCCTTATCATTGGTAACAATAAAAAAAACAAAACTAATAAATAAATCAAAAAAAAAATATTCAAACATTTTTTATGTTATTGTCTTATTTATATAAATAATAATAATAATAATAATATAGTGATACAGTTATCTAAATGTTATATATTTATATAGTTATCTATCAATTAAAAATACATTGTATTTTTGCAATAATAAATTGATTGTATGCGAAAAAAAACAATAATATATATATATATATAATATTTGATAATAAAGCTATTTATCATATATATATACTGCAAATATTAATTTATTAGATAAATAATATATATATATTATTATTAAGTATAATATAGTTATTTTTTAATTTTAAAAACTTACAAATTATTCAATTATTTATTTTTAAAAAACTAAAATGTATAATTTAAAATATAAAGTATATAGTTTATTTTTTAAGAAACTTAATGTTTAAATAAATATACAATATATACTGTATATATATATATGTTAAATATTACTGGATGCCATTTTAAAAAAATGTTTTAAAATTATTTTTGTTACGTTTTTTTTATTATTATTTTTTTGGTGTATAAGTTTACAATTTTAAAATAAATTTAATTTTACAAAAAATAAAAAAATTTAATAAAATTCTAAAATTTATAAATTTATAAAAACCTACACAAACAATAAATATATGCAAATTATATTTATTTTTATTAAAAATTTAACAATAAATTCAAACTAAATTAAATAAATTTTATTGTTATATGTATTTTATGTATTAAATGTATATTTTTTTATAAGTATTTATTTATTATTTAAAGATAACACCTATTATTGTTGTTGTTGAACAACACATTAAATTGGATATTTAATATTATAAATTATTTCTATATATATATATATATACAGTATATATAGTGTCATATTATATTTATGTAGTATAAAATTACATTGAAACTATATACATATATATATATATATATATTTATAATTATTATAAATTTAATATATATAAATAGTATAATAAATAAATATATACAGTATATATCAATATAATAATCTAACTTAATATTTAATATATCAAAAAATTTTATTTAAAAAAAAATTAGCAAAAAAAATTTAAAAAAATCAAATACCTTGAAAATATGGTAACAATTTGCACATAACTGTGCCGAATATGAAGTTCCTCAACAATGAACCAATCAATGTAAACGGCATACAAAATATGGTCAACAATAGGTCGGAAATCGATAGATTGATTAGAAATACGGACATCGATGACCTCAGTCGGCGCCGATTGCACAGTAAGGTTAGGACGGCCAACAAATTGCCGACAATTGACAGGAAAAATATCAACAAATACAGTACAACTCGTACGGTCATTGAAACCGATGTGGCCGCCGATGATGACCACGACTGGCCGCCACTATTGGTGCTAACATTGCCGCTACTATTGTCGGCCAGTTTGTTGACCAGAAAATTGTTGGCCAATTGATTATTAGTAGTATAAGTATTAGTATTATTGTCATCAATAGTATTGATATTATGTTGATGATGTTGATGATGATGATAATAATGATCATGGTGATTTTTCATAATTGATAATTGTTTTGAATTTTTTGTATTATTATTATTATTATTAATTTGTTCAGGTAGATTTTGTTGATAATAATTATCATTATCATATTGATTATTATTATTATTATTATAATAATTACTACTAATCGGTAATATATATCTATAATAAATAGCCATTAGCTGATCCATTGGACTAATTGTTGTCGATGTCGATGATGTCGATGTCGATGATGATAATGATAATAATATTATCAATAAATTTATTTGAATTTTTTTAATTATAATCATTGTTGTTGTTATTATTATTAATTATTAGTATATAAATGTTTTACATATTATTATTATTATTATTAGTTTCATTATTATTTAGCAAAAATATTTATTATATTAAATATTAATTAAATAAAATTATTTTTAACACTAATTTTAATTTTATCATAAATGTCATCATAAATTTTTAAAATAAATAAATTATTATTAATATTAAAATTTTGATATTAATTTCATAATTAATATTTCCCCTCCCCCATATCTTGATAGATAATCTTCAATTGTAACAATAATACTGTAATAATAATAATAATAATAAAAATTAATAATAATTATTATTATTGTTATAATGATGTTTGAAATTTGTATGATATTTTTATAGATAATATTAATTTTCGCACATAATTAGTACAGTTAGTTAAACATGTATTTTACATAATTATAACTATTATTATAATTATTATATTTCAATAGAAACTTATTTTGATATTAATTAAGATATTTTTTTTTATTTGATAAATATTAGATAATAATGTCTATATTTATAGTACTGTCAAGTAATATAATATTTATATATTATTTTAATTATTTATATTAAATATCATTATTTTTAATTACTATTTTATTTATATAAATATACATGTATAAATAATTATATAACTATATAAATAATATATTGTTATTATAATAAACTAAAAATTATTAATTAATATGAACTTTATGTTTAATAATTATTATTAAGTACATTATAATTAAAAAAAATTGTTTTTCATCTATTTATTAATTAAAAATAGATTAATAATAAAAAAATAATTATAATTTATATTTTTTTTAAATATATATATAAACGATATTATATTATAGATAATAATTTATTAAAAAATAAAATAAATAAATTCTCACTATTATTATATTTAATATACTTATTATTATTATTATTAGTATTACATAGTATTGTAAATTACTTATACTAAAAAAATATAACAATAATTATAATAGAAATACTAAGAAACTATAATAATAATAATAATAAGTAATATAAATGAGATTATAGTAATAATAATAATAATAATACTATTATTATTATTAAATGAGTCTCACAATAAGTTTTCACTAATTTATTGGAAATAAAAAAAATATATCAATAGATTTCTAGATAAATATATAAATATGGTATCATTTTTATATACCTATTATTTGTTTGTTTGTTTGATTGATTGATTTTACTGTATTATTACTTATAACTATAATATATTTAATTATAATATAATTGCACAATTATAAAAAATAAATAAAACTATAGATATTAATTAAATTATTTAATACATTATATAAGATTAGATTTTTTGTGAATTTTGTTGTTGTTGTTGTTTATTGAAATATAATATATAAATATATATATAAATAATTTTTATATTAGTTTAACTTAAATAGATATAAACACTTTTGACTAAAATAATAATAATAATAATATTTCACACACTAAATAATTACTGTATATGTATGGTATGTCTACTATTACTACCAGTATACTAGAAAAATATATATTACTTTTATTTATATATATATATATATATCTACTTATGATTTATACGGTATATATAGACATTTAGATAGAGAGCACCGGTAGTTGGAAATTGATTAATATATCAAAACATATAAAATAATACTAAATAATAATAATAATCACAGAAAAAAAGTTTCGCACAGGCGCTGAAAAAATGTTTTATATATTTTTATATTATATAATCTAAATAAATAATCTTGGTGACTTATTTTATCAAATAATAAAATATATATATATATAATCTAAAATCAAAAAATATTATATTATTTTTTATCTAGCTAAAAAATTAAATAACAATAAAAAAAATTAAATAGCATTTTGTTAGGAATATTGAAAATATTCAAAAAATTTAATAATTATTTTTATTCAGGTTATATGATATATTGATAGATATATTATTGATATTATAATATAATATATTTTTAATAATAATTATTATTATTATATTTGCAGTATTTAATATATATAGAAACTAATACTAATAATATATTATTATTATTATAATATATATATAAAATAATCGATAATTAAATTTATAAAAAATTTTTATGTTGCTATGTTTTTTTATAATAATAATATTCAAAAAAATGTATTTTTTCTAATTATATGTAATATATATATATATAAATTCAATAAATTGAAAATAAAACATTAATATTATATAATAAACCTGTAGATAATATATCATTATTATTTTTATTTTATTAATATTATTAATACTGTGTATCATTACTATAGTTTCACATTTTTGTTGTTTTTTTTAATATATATATATTTAATAAATTAAACTAATAATAATTTTTTTGTATATAATAACTATTATTTAAAAATTTTATTTTATATACATTTTATTTATTTAAAATAATTCTGTTTTTTTTTAAATAATAAAAAGCATATACCTGTTATACAGTATATATATATATATATATATATATATATATATATATATTAAGTATTTATTATTAAAGTGTTATTTTTATCAAAAAAAATATATATATATATATATATATTAGTCTATAAACTAAAATAACTGAAAAAATAACTGAAAAACTATTTAAAATATGGCAACAAAAAAATATATTTAAAAATTATTATAATATATTTTTTACTTATATTTGTAACTATCAATCAATCAATCACTTATACTATACATAAACACACACACATAAAATAACTATTACCTAAACTATAAAACAAAAAAATGATTATTATATAATAAAAATATTGTATATTAGCTATATATAAAAAAAATTATAGATCAATAAAATCTATAAGACAAAATAGTAAATTTACATTTATATTTTTTACATATATATATATATATATATATATATATAATATGAATAAAATATGTTTTTAGTTTTTAAGTTTTTAAAAAAAACTAAAATCTAAATATTAAACTATTTGCTTTTTTTAAAGGAAAATTTTTTGTAATTTTAAACAACAATAACAACAAAAAAAACCTGTATAAGTATATAATAAATATATATATTTATATAAACTAAATATTAAATATATTTGAATTATTATTAGTAGTAATTTATATTTTATATAAAATATAACAACAAATAATTTCAATTATACTTATATAAAAATTTTATACAAAAATATATTGCAATAGTGGGTCAAATCAGCAAAATATTTAACTATTAAATAAGTTTTGTTTTTATTTAAATAATTAAAAAACATAATTATTACATAAGCTAAATTATTGAAAACTTTCCCTATAATAAACAAATGCTTATATACACTAATATTTCTACATTAAATAATTTTATATTGAAGTCAAGGATAACATACATAATTAAAATATATTGTAAGGGTATATTATTTGTTTTACTCCGAAAAAGTATTTCAAAAATTATTCTTATTTTTATTTGTTAAAAATTTATAACAGCACTAAAATGTTATACAGAAAACCTAAAGGTAAACACCTTGTTTTTAAGGAAATTTTATTCAATATTTTAGTGTTAAAATAATGCACTAAAATGTTATAGAAAAAATTAAATAGTAAACTCCCAGTTTTAATAGTGATTAAAACCTGACTCAATGTGACACACTTTTTATGAACGTACACTTTAGTATAAATAGAGGTGTCTCTCAAACACCAAAATCAGTTCTCCACTTGGAGTCATACTACGTGTATTGCTTTAGAGTGAATTAATAAAAGTATTTGCATATTACTTTGTGTGTGTTTACTTTCTCGACGCGGACCAATCGTTGGACATCTTAAGGGACGCCTTCAGAATACATCCATAACCACGCGGACGTTAAACAACTATTACGTAAGTAAATATTTTTATTATGAGAACTCCGGCACCGTACCGTATACGGGGGCATCTCACACCCGAACTCTTATTGGAACCTACGGGTGAACCTACGGGTGAACCTACGGGTGAACCTACGGGTGAACCTACGGGTGAACCTACGGGTGAACCTACGGGTGAACCTACGGGTGAACCTACGGGTGAACCTACGGGTGAACCTACGGGTGTACCTACGGGTGAACCTACGGGTGAACCTACGGGTGAACCTACGGGTGAACCTACGGGTGAACCTACGGGTGAACCTACGGGTGAACCTACGGGTGAACCTACAGGTGAACCTACGGGTGAACCTACGGGTGAACCTACAGGTGAACCTACAGGTGAACCTACGGGTGAACCTACGAGAGTACGAGAGTACCCAGGTGAACCTACGAGAGTACCTACAGGTGAACCTACGAGAGTACCTACAGGTGAACCTACGAGAGTACCTACAGGTGAACCTACGAGAGTACCTACAGGTGAACCTACGAGAGTACCTACAGGTGAACCTACGAGAGTACCTACAGGTGAACCTACGAGAGTACCTACAGGTGAACCTACGAGAGTACCTACAGGTGAACCTACGAGAGTACCTACAGGTGAACCTACGAGAGTACCTACAGGTGAACCTACGAGAGTACCTACAGGTGAACCTACGAGAGTACCTACAGGTGAACCTACGAGAGTACCTACAGATGAACCTACGAGAGAACCTAAACTAACGACATGACAGAGACACTGAGGTATGCAATATTTTAGGATAACATACCTATAAGATAACCTACCTATATTGTAATCTGATTATAAGGAACCTACTCATATAGTAAACTATCTATAATGTAACCTGCTTATATGGTAACCTATCTATAAGGTAATCTAACTGCACGGTAACCTATCTATAGTTGTCTGCCGATATGGTAGTCCATCTATAAGATAACCTACCTGTATGTTTACCTACCTATAAGATAACCTACCTATACGGCAACCTACATATATGATAACCTACTTATGGGTTAACTCCTATAAAGCAACCTACGTATATGGTAATCCATCTATAAGGTATCCTATCCTGAAGGTAATTGCATACCCGATGACATGTCCGTTGTCAACTACAAACATGAACACGGTTACTCCCGTATAGTAGGAGTTACCCGACTATGTCGGGGAACAAGGGGATCCGCTCGCCCCTTAAGCCACACACCACGAAACCGACCGGGTTGAGAGCCCAACCGTAAGGGCCGGTGGTATATTACCGAGTGTTTTGGTTTACATAAGTTAGTTTAGCTTAGTCCTAAATGTCAGTAATACCCCACTTCCCCTACATTTGGTGAGCAACGATGAGGGATCAAATGATACCCGAGACTGGCGTTGAGTCCGAGCCGAATGGCTTTGGGCGTAGCCAGTATTCAACATAAATTATAGGCCTGTCCGAGCATGATGTCTTAGGGCGTTGCCTATAATACATTTATCACTACGTAGTATGGAACCACAACCTTCAACGTCATATGAAAGTCCAGACTTTGCCCCGCTTAGCAAAGAAGAAATGGACGACTTCTTCACTACATTATCTACATACGATAACAATAAAATATTAGAAGAGATGCACTCACTCGGATTTGATGAACTATCTTCTGGAACGTCACCTATTTCGAATACAGATATCGATGCGATTTATGGTGAGTCATCACCAAAACGCATCAAAACTGAACCTTGTGATGAAACCATTACTAATATCAATGCGGGTGTTGAGCCAATTGTTCAATTTGTTGAAAATTTTCACGGCTGTTATGAAAACGAGATAACAGTTAAGACCGAGTCTGACCTACCCCAGGTTTGGGATACTGGTCTGCGGGCACCAGTGGATGGTAACTGGTGGCTATCTGATCAGTTGAAACCTGTAGATATACATTGGATGGAACAACTTAAACCTGATGTCATCACCGAATATTCACCAATAAATCCAAAAATGGCACCAACGGAAATTTTACTGACCGATAATTGGCACACATACGACACGTACGTTACAGCTGTTGGTATCTCGTCAAGAGAAATTGTCATTGGACTCAACACTGGATATCTATACGTTTACAGTCTCGACGGCTATCAATTCCGTTTATCAATGGTAGCGACAACTGATGAGGTCACATGTATAGTTCCACTCAACGACTATGGGATGTACATAATTACTGATAATAGTAACATATACTATTTTAATGCAAACACGTATAACATTACAAACATCGGTGAAGAGCGTGTAGTTTCACTACAGAAAACCGAGTTTGGCATACTAGGGATGACATATGGAGGGCGATTAATCCGAATCAATGACGGCAATATTCACGACGTCACTTATGAAATTATTGGATATTTGGCAACAGGAGTATCAGATTTTAGTATACTATCTGCTCGTCGATTCTTCTATCCAAATGACGGACTTATCCTACTCTTACAAAATGGCGAGAACGTGGCGTTGATTAGAGTTTATATTGAAAATCACTCATTCAACTATGAACTTATATATCAGACAAGATTGTTATCATTCGACAACCAACCGCTTAATTTATACACAATCGGGGAAATGAAGATTGTAGGCGTTGAACTGTCAGAAACTGGACAACTGCTTTATAGCTTTGACGTTAAAGCTATGTTACAATCAAAGATGGAATTTCAAACCTATCGATTACCAGAGTCCCACGTTAGGAAAATAGCCATCGGAGCCGGAGAAATGATGGTTGTATGTGATTGTAATCTAATATACATTTACGATATGCAGTTCATGACAGTCAAGTATACCGTTCAGATGGAAAATTTTATAACATTTCTACAGAAATATAAAAACCGTTTAATGATCACAGGGCTAACCAATGGATATTTGCTAATAAACCGCTTACCACAAACTGGAAAATGTTGTACCCGTTGTGAGAATTTTTTGCCACAAATTATAAATGGGTTTCCTAGTGGATTTATCGTTTGCCAACATAGCTTTATTCGATACAAATAATTTATATAACCTTATATTTGTATTTCTTATAATAATTAAAATTATAATAAATTTGGTGTTGGATTAATAAATAGTATTATTTATTATAGACTGTATGTGTCCGAAATATTTTCCGTACGGGAAACCGAGGAATAACACCTGTTATTCTTACTGTCCTTTTTGTCATATTTTGGTTGACGACAATCTTATGCTATTACATTGTCGTGAGTGTAATAAACGTTTGAGTGAATCAAAATTCAACGAAGACCAACAAATTGCCGAAAGTTATTTATACATCTTCAAGTATCTGCCGATCAAACAGTTTGAAGTACGTTCCAAATACTTGATTGATTTCAACAAAGAAAAAGTATTTAATTGTGTGGATAGTTTATACAAACTTATTAACGCAACCAAACGTGGACTTATATTCATTTTGCCATTAAATTTTCCAATACCAAGATATGGTAGAAAACAGTTTATAAACGAGTTCTATTCATTGATAACCGAGAAAGTAGACTTACTACCAACGTTTTTGGACTCACCTCTGTTGGATCATACGTTTTTCTTAGAAGCTATAACTGAACCATTAATTCTTGACGTACGCAACGATCGAATAACTGCTTAATTGTCGTAAGCAGAACATTTTAATGCCGTATAGAATTAGAATACACGGAATTTGGCAAGACATTAAACTAACACCTGAAGAACTAGTTACTGTAGCTTCAGGATTAAATAATAAAAGAAAGCAACTCCTTGGAAAAAGGTCATATAATTGTATAATCATATTTTGTAAAACTTATAACCTTCAATTTAAAATCAAAAAACGTCAGCTAAGTCCAGAAGATTATTTCATTCAACTGCTAATACCTTCCATGAAAATTTGTTTGTCGGTTATAAGTACATCATATACCAAAGCTAAGCGTTTGTTAGCATACAAATTACATAGAGAATATACAAAACAAATCACATATTTTATAGAATGAATGAACGATTTATATCGGATTTAAGATCATTTGATAATTCAAGATTATACAGTTTTAATGAATGCTACAGATATGATCTTTTATATATCCCATCGGAGACGACTACCCGTCAAATACCAGCGTATACACATTCTTGTTCAGCACATCCTGATTGGTTATATTCGATCTTTCCGTCGGAACCAGAATATACACCGGATATAATTAATAAAACACCCATTAACACCGAACATTTAAACTATGCTAACTTCAAAACAAAATTGGTTGATAAAAATTATATAGGTGGAAGGGTGACATCATTATCAGTTAATGACAACAACCTCAGTATCGGAACGAACTATGGTACGATATATAATTATATACCATCTACTAATGACGGACTGAAAAAGTACTCCTTACTTGGGCCGATATACGACATTAGTAGCTCCGATCGCGGCGAATCTATGCTTATAAGTTCTGGAAAAGCAATTGAACAAATAAGAATAAACAAAGTAAATATGGTAACGGGTGGATACAACTTTTTAAAAATATTTCACACTAAGATTGGTATCTTAGCAGTGTCAAAGGAAGGAATTATATTTGAAATTATTTATGATGGAACACATCAAGCTCACATATTTCAAAGAATACCTATTTGCATCACTATTGATAACGTCATTTATGCGGAAATAAAGGACGACTCTTACGAAAATTGCGTTTTATTAATTCTATCATGCTGTAATTGGATTGGCATCCTGAAATTAATAAAAACTAATATCGGATTCGCACCTATTATAATACTTGAGAAACAAATAACTCGTTTTAAAAGTATGCTATTAATGGCCGCAACAAAAGACTATCTCTTTGTTACGACAGAAAAGTTAAGTCTAGAACCAGGTGATTTGGCGACTACAATATTGGTTTACAAATGGGAAAACCTAAAAAGACATTTTGAAGCTTTTCACGAAATCATAGTACCGTTTGACCCTATAGGCGAAATGGAAATTATTAACAACGTACTAGTTGTTACATCTCAAATATACAATCGTACTATAGTATATGACACAAAATCGTTTGGAGTTGTCTATAAAATAATGGTTGAGAAGGACTACGATAAGATGACTATTATTGACAACAAACTAATAGCCGCTAATAAAAAAGAAATAATTATTCGTAATTTACCTTTTATGTATAAAGTATGCCCCGATTGTAAACTAACTTATGCAAACTTTCTCGGCGACCCTTGTATTTTATCCGGCATTAAAGCCTGTAAACACTATTTTCTCAAAAAACAATGATTTAATAAATGTATACTTTCTTTACAAAATTTAAAAAAAATAATAATAAAATAAAATAAAAAGGTGATGGGAAACAAACGTGTTTATTTTATTCTACTATTGGTAATTAACAGCGAGATTGTTGACATCTTACATAGATGTCAGACAGCCAAATATGATCATGTTACCAGTACACCGGATGTCTTCGTAACTGTCAAAGATGGTAGACAAGTTAACCCGATAGACATACAGAACATACTAAAAAACAATCCAAATTTTCATATTACTAATGGACGAATATATGATCGTAACAGTGGCAAACATGTAGTTATACCTAAAGACAGATTAAATGTTTACATACCACAAAAGATATATTCGAGAGATAATACTTATTTGAACGATGAATCAATTGGTACGTCAACAACAATAGTAACGACTGTTAAAAGAAGAAAGCCACCACTCGAGGATAATGAAAACTATTACGATGATGATTGTAACCTACTTACCGATGATAGTCCACTAATCAAAGACTTTTCAGAAGATAAATATTTAATAATTCCTGGCCTAATAATATTACCCGTTGGTAAAGAAAATGATGGAAAGGCTTATAAATGTTTTATGAAATTATTAGAAGAACAAAATCTTAGGGAAGTTGCCGCCGCGAAGTCAGCAGCGGAAACTCGGGGAACAAGTACCATTACTTCTAGTAAATTATATTTTCCAGAAGTAACAATGTTTCCCGATGAAGACTCGGTGACAACGAAACCTTCAGAAGCAACGTTAAAACCTACTGATGTATCGTACATACCAACTACTATCGACAATCATAAAACAATTGTAAAATTGTCGGGAGAATTACCTAACGTTTTAATTGATAAAATAAATCCACAAACAACTACGACAGCTCGTAGTACAACTGTAAAGAATTATGGAAAACTTTTTGTACAGAAAACTTATGAACTTCAACCAAACCTTTTCAAAAATAAAGAATTTATTACAAACTCTGCAGCACATGGATTGTATTTTGTAGAAACAGGACGAGCATTTAAATTCAGTGATTATTGGATTCAGTACATGAAAATCAACTTACCCGTGTATAATAGTCAGCGATATTCAAAAATATATAACGAAATAAAGTCTAATTGTGAATCGTTCACTTTAAGAATTCAAGATTTCGTTTCTGGCAGAGAAAATTATATAAGTAATAATTGCCAATATTTGGAATACGATTTCAACGCTATAATGGAACCAATGACAAAATTCATAGAAGAGAGACATGAGTTATTTAATAAAGTTAATTACAACAGAAGAAAAAGAGAGTTAATTACATTAACGGCTATTGGACTTGCCGGTATTGCTACTTTTGCTGCTGGATTCTTTTATGGGAAAAATAATGAAGGCTTAGAAGATAAAATTAACGATCTTAGTAAAGAAATTCATAAAACTAATAAGAGAACCCATTTGTTACAAAATGCACTTATTGGTTTAACAGAAGCAACTAACGCACGTTTTACAGTAATAAATGAGAGAATACAAATGCTAGCTAATGTTACGAAACAACAGATGCAAAATATGGATAAAAAATTGAAAGATTTCAAAAGTGCAATGAGAATTGAATTTCAAAAACGAGACATACTCGATATCATTCGTGACTTTAACAACAAACAATTTGAAAAATTACAAAATCTAGTTCTAATGGAGTTGGAACAATTGAACTATTATGATAAAATGTTCATAGCATTAAGAAAAGGATATATCCCAAGAGACTTGATTGATTCGCTCACCTTAACTGAAATGCTGAATCAAATCGATAGTCAACTTAATGGCAAATACAAAATAGCCATTGAACAACAAGACCAAATACTTTTTTATAGTTTACCATTCACGAAATACTTGATTAGAGATGAAATCAATGCCAATACGAACACTACTCAAAAGTATCTTTATTTAAAAATAAAAATTCCGTTAAAACATCCAACAGAGCAAAATCAATTTCGCATTTACACACCGAATAGTTTGCCGTTTCCCTGTATAACAAATCACTGTCAATTTAAAGGAGTAATAAATTCTACATTAATGTCATTTAAATTGGATAACACTGTGTGGTTGCTTAACGAGATATCCAATCAAGTGGACGAAGAAGCAGATCTCACACATTTCAGTTGTACACAAACATACGACGAACAACTTTGCTTTACTTTCTCACCCGAACTTTTAAGAAGCCCAAATATGTGTACGAAAGCAATTACTCAATTTGTATCAAAGGATATAGCAAAATATTGCGATTTAATACCCAGGCATGTGGACGACTATCGTGTAATAAAATTAAACAACTATCAATACATGTTACATGGAAATGTAGTAGACACGTATTACGAACATTGTGAGAACGAAGCCACGGTACAACATAACTTAATCGAATGGGCTACCATAGTAAGTGTACGTAAAGGATGTTACCTATTCATACCGAAAACTAGACAGAAGTTATACGGACCCTATTCTGAACCTTTAACTGGTTCTATGGACTATACCAATTATGCTTATGTGTCAGCTTTAATAGACGAATTGTCGAAGAAAATTGATTCAAAATTGGAAACAAGATACCTACTGAATATTACCTTAGAGCCTGAGAGTGAAGACAATAACACACAAGTCTGGGATGCCATGTTGGAAAAACTTAATGATGGAAAAATCGAAGAATACGGTGCCATTGCAATTCAAATTACAAAAAACTTGTCTCAACAAATGTATGAATTGTCAACTAACTATAAGTCATTCACATTCAGAGGCCGTTTTTGGGGAATGTTTGCATTAATTGGTGATTTATTACACACATTATCCACATTAATCGTAATCTTCGGAACATTAACATATACGAGATTTTTCGGTATAATGGGAGTTGGTTTAACCATAATCGAACCACGGCCAGTACAGGCATTTTCACTGATACCAGATATATCTATATTTCCTGCTGTCAGCTTGGAAGTGATGGATTCAGCAACAGCCATATCGTGGGTTATTAGAATCGTTATGGTCATTATTTTTATGTTACTTATGTCAATGCTGATATCAACACAATGGTTCCGTACAATTAAGTTTTCAACGCATTATGGAAGATATTCGACGACTGAAACACCATATTATCTATATTTAATTGAACTTAACATACCAAACGAAACCGCGTTTTTCAGATACAAAAGTATCGAAAATATTTTTATAAAACTTCCAATAACAAGTATGCCTATGAGTCGTGTGTACGAAGTCAGATGTAAAAATCCTGTTGTATATTGGTATACAAAAACAGTCAACAAAAATAAATCGCTTGTATTATCTGATACTTTGCATATGATTGGCTATGATAAGGATGGACAGAGAGTAAGGGTTCGAAACCAAAAAATAAGTATTCCACTTTCTGATATTGAATGGACATCAAAGCCAAAGCCGGACGCTCTTCAAATTGAATGTAATTATGGATGGTGTTACGTTAACATAGTAAAAGGTTATCATGTATCAAGTCAATTGGCGGAAGTAAATAGAGACCACATACCACTGCGATTAATTGACTCAGACAACGATGATACTAACAAAACCTTGTTGCCCAAATTAGCTCTAAGAGATTATAGAACCAAAACACTCGTGCACTAAACACTCGCTAATCATAACTAATAAAAAAATAAAAATAAAAATAAATAAATAAAACTATCAAAATAACTAGATTACTATGGAAGGAAAGAGTTTTCAAGATAAATTTCATCAAACCGAGCCGTCAGCTCTGTATGACGACTTGAACTCGGTAAGCTTTGGCGAGACACAGGAAACACAAGGACAAAATCCTGTACCTCCACCGCCTTCATTGAGTTCTCGCGTCAGAACACAATTACCAATACTTAATCCTAAATCATATAATGGTACTACAAACCCGACTATTTGGCTTAATCACTATGACTTAGTGGCTGACGCTAACATGTGGGACGATACTATAAAGTTGAAAAGAGTTATTGGGTCGTTAGAGGGTGCTGCCCACTTATGGTATCAGAATCAGCGTATCATGAATAAGATCAACAATTGGCAACAGTTTAGAACAAATCTAATTAATAATTTTACTAATACAATGCACAAAATTCTGGTGACTCAAGAAATATTTGATGCAACCCAGAAAAACTCCTTTGATGAATATTGGGAAGAAAAGTTTGGTGTAATTAAACTAACCAACCCGGGAATGACAGACACTGAGATAATTTCTAATATGTTGAATGGTATGGTAGGAGATTTGAAAGACGAAGTGACGGACAAAATGATTACTAACCCATGTGAGACGGTCGAAGAATTTAAAGGACTTGTAAAACGAATTTGTGATGTCAGACTTTATCAACGAAAAGAAGCGGGTAAACGAAGAGTTCGATTCAATTATAATCCTGTGGATAACCGCCCGAAAGAACAAAACGCATTTCAACAACAACAATCACGGGAAATGCAGCAAATGCAAGAAAATATTAGATACATGAAACGTTTAATGTTGAGAGGAAATCAATTTGCGCCCAAAGAGCCTGTGGAAATATCGGAGACTAAAGAGGACACTAAAGAAGAAAAGCGACGCTCAGACACTAATTGGACTAAAACAGTAAAATGTTACAAATGTAACAAAATAGGCCATATTGCCAGAGATTGTCGTGTTAATAACAACAATAAGGGAAACGGGTGGCGACGAAATTAACTGAGGAGAATAATTTCGTCCACCTTGACCGGTCTCCTCAGGATTCGACAACGCTTATCAAAAGAAAAATTAAATTAAATAATATACATGTAACAGCAATTATAGATACAGGATCAACAGTATCTATAATTAACTCTGAACTATTAACAAGGTTAAAAGAACAGCCAAAAGAAAGGAAAGGCAAAGAAATATTACTATTAAATAACAAACGCTATGAATTAGGACAGTACGTTAAATTGAATGTTGAAGTCGACAATGAGATTTACATTCAAGATTTCTACATATTCGATGAAATCAAATATTCAGCACTTCTGGGTCTTGATTTTTGCAGAAAATCAAAATTAAAGCTAGACTTTGGAAATGAAGATCAAATCGATTGGATAAACTCAGATTTTATAATACAGGAACCAGACTCAACCCTAGAAGTAAGGTTACGTCAAGATTATCACATTCCAAATGAAACAATGACTAATGCTAAATGTGAGATTGACACAAGTAATCTACCACCTAATACACAATTTGGTTTCCTTAAACCAGTTAAGAGACTGTATGACGATTATCAGATTGTAATACAAGAAACACTTATTGATTTACAAAAACCAATAGATGTCATTTTATACAATTCGTCAAAAGCTAATAAATACTTGTGTAAAAATCTCAAAATAGCCTTAATGTACCTAATATCATACCCTCAATACGGATGCGAAGAGAATTATATGATTGAAAGCGTAGATGATAATAAAAAACAGTTTCATATCCTTACTACTGATAATTACAAGAGACAAAAAATGTTTAGATTGCTTGAAAAGAATAGAGATCTTTTTGGAGAATCTGTATTACAATTAGGTAAAGCTGTTGATGTTGAACACGAAATTAAGCTAACAACTGAAGAACCAGTACGTCTACGCGCTTATAGAAATTCACCAAAAGAAAAAGAAATAATACGACAACAAGTAAAAGAAATGTTGGATGCAAATGTTATCGAGGAAAGTAAATCACCATATAGTTTTCCTGTAGTATTGGTTAAAAAGAAAAACGGGAAAATTAGATTTTGTGTCGACTACAGAAAACTAAATTCTATTACAATCAAAGATAGACATCCTTTACCATTGATTAACGACGCTCTCGCAGCTCTTGAAGGAAGTAAATACTTTACTGTTATGGACCTATTAAGTGGATATTGGAATATTCATGTAAAAGTATCAGATAGACCGAAGACAGCATTTATAACACCTGATGGCTTATATCAGTTTAAAGTGATGCCGTTTGGTCTTACCAATGCACCGGCGACATTTCAACGATATATGCAAAAAGTTTTAAGAAATGTATTGTATCAATTTGTCGTAGTATATTTGGATGACATAATAATATTCTCCAATACATTTGATGAACATCTACGACACGTGGAAAGCGTCTTGAAATTAATTAGAGAATATGATCTACGACTAGGCATTGAAAAATGTGAATTTCTTTGCAAAGAAGTAAAATATTTAGGACATATAGTTTCATCGGATGGAATAAAGCCAGATGAAGACAAAATAAAATCAGTTAAAGCATTCCCGATACCTAAGAAAGTTAGAGATGTACAAAGCTTTCTTGGACTAGCAAATTACTATAGAGTGTTTGTACAAGATTATGCTTTTGTAGCCGAACCATTAACAAACCTGTTGCGCAAAGATGTTAAATTTAATTGGGATATTAAATGTCAAAAAGCATTTGATGAACTTAAAAATAGATTAATTACTGCTCCAATACTAGCACAATATCAAGAAGGTGCCCCTATTGAAATATTCACTGATGCTTGTGGCTATGGCATGTCAGCAATACTAGGACAAATTCAAAATGGTAAACATGTCGTCATCAGTTACAACAGTAAAATGTTTAATAGTGCACAACTAAACTATGGTATCACAGAAAAAGAATGTTTAGCTATAGTATGGGCTGTTGAAAGGTATCGACATTACATATATGGCGAACATTTTGTGGTATATAGTGACCATAATCCACTACAATATATTAGAAATTTGAAAAACCCAAACAGAAGATTAATGCATTGGAGAACAATACTCGAAGAATATGACTTTGAAGTAAAATATAAGAAAGGAAAATTACATAACAATGCTGACGCATTATCAAGATATCCATACGAGGAACCAGACGATTGGGAACCAGTAATACCAGTACTAATAAATCCTACAATAAACATAATAGAGAAACAAGATAGTGATAAATGGTGTAAAGAATTAAAAGAGAAAATAAAAAATAATCAACAAAGTAAAAGCTTAAGCAAATTCATTATTGAAAATGAAATTCTATATAGGATAAGTTATGATGATAATAGAAATAGGAGGCTACAGTTATGCCTTCCTAAAGAATTAAGACGACAAATCCTACAAGATTTACATGACAATGAGTTGTCCGGAGCTCACTTAGGATTTGAAAAAACATATGGAAAAATCAAAGAGAGATTTTTCTGGCCTCACTGTGAAAAGTCAATCAGAAAATACGTAAACAACTGCGAGTCATGTCAGTTGAATAAAGTCGACAATAAACTGGAGAAAGGAATGCTGCAGCCTATCGATGCCAATGAACCATTTGAAATTGTCGGAGTAGACATACTTGGGCCTCTCTCTCCGACGTCAAAAGGCAGTAAATACATTATAATAATGATTGACTTATTTACAAAATGGATGGAGACAAAGGCAGTGAGGAATGTACAAGCCATTACTATAGCGAAATGGTTTGTTGATGAAGTTCTGGCAAGACACGGCGCCATTAAAAAAGTGTTAACAGATAATGCCAGATACTTTATATCAGACTTTATGGAAGAAGTCTTTAAGTTGACAGCCTCCAAACATGTGAAAACCACACCATATAGTCCACAATCGAATGGAACTGCAGAAAAAGCATGCGGGACTGTAGCTATGATGCTTAAAAATTATGTTCAAGATAATGTTACCAATTGGGACCAGTACTTACCCAAAGTAACATTCTCGTATAACGTTAGTAATCATAAAGCTACCAAAGTTTCTCCTTTTTCCTTACTATATGGAAGAGAACCAAAAGTACCAATTGACATATCTTATGATCTACCGCGTGACTTTGCATTTGGTACTAATTATTTAAAATATATGGAGGAGACAAGAAGATTGGTTCAAATGAGAATTATAGAGGCTCATAATGATGGTAAATTCCGTTATGATGCTAAACATCGCGATGTAGTATTTGAGGAGGGTGACTTGGTGTCACTACATATTCCTCACAGAGAGATTGGTCTTAGTACAAAATTATTAAGCCAATATATTGGCCCTTATAAGATAATTACGCGGCACAGTCCACTTGTATACACTGTTCAAAGTGTACATAATCCAAGGAAAAAGTTTAAGAAAGTACATATAAGACGATTAAGAAAATGGAACAATGAAATAATTCCTGAATTGGACAGTATTGATGAAGTAGATAGTAACAATGCTAAACATATTACTACACTAAATGACAATGAAAATCAACTGGACGATGAAATTGATAACACGGAACAACAAACAAAGCACAATAATGATCAGAAAACGGACAACGATTAAAATTTATTATAATGCATTATTGGTATTTTATAGATTTAAGTTTACATAATGCATGCATTTTTTAAGGTGAAGGGATTTTATAGTAATATTTTATAAATAGAAAATTTGTAAACTAATGTGTACATGAGTTATTAGTGTTACACATCTGAGGACAGATGAAGACTTGAAGGGGCGGAAATGCAATAGTGGGTCAAATCAGCAAAATATTTAACTATTAAATAAGTTTTGTTTTTATTTAAATAATTAAAAAACATAATTATTACATAAGCTAAATTATTGAAAACTTTCCCTATAATAAACAAATGCTTATATACACTAATATTTCTACATTAAATAATTTTATATTGAAGTCAAGGATAACATACATAATTAAAATATATTGTAAGGGTATATTATTTGTTTTACTCCGAAAAAGTATTTCAAAAATTATTCTTATTTTTATTTGTTAAAAATTTATAACAGCACTAAAATGTTATACAGAAAACCTAAAGGTAAACACCTTGTTTTTAAGGAAATTTTATTCAATATTTTAGTGTTAAAATAATGCACTAAAATGTTATAGAAAAAATTAAATAGTAAACTCCCAGTTTTAATAGTGATTAAAACCTGACTCAATGTGACACACTTTTTATGAACGTACACTTTAGTATAAATAGAGGTGTCTCTCAAACACCAAAATCAGTTCTCCACTTGGAGTCATACTACGTGTATTGCTTTAGAGTGAATTAATAAAAGTATTTGCATATTACTTTGTGTGTGTTTACTTTCTCGACGCGGACCAATCGTTGGACATCTTAAGGGACGCCTTCAGAATACATCCATAACCACGCGGACGTTAAACAACTATTACGTAAGTAAATATTTTTATTATGAGAACTCCGGCACCGTACCGTATACGGGGGCATCTCACACCCGAACTCTTATTGGAACCTACGGGTGAACCTACGGGTGAACCTACGGGTGAACCTACGGGTGAACCTACGGGTGAACCTACGGGTGAACCTACGGGTGAACCTACGGGTGAACCTACGGGTGTACCTACGGGTGAACCTACGGGTGAACCTACGGGTGAACCTACGGGTGAACCTACGGGTGAACCTACGGGTGAACCTACGGGTGAACCTACGGGTGAACCTACAGGTGAACCTACGGGTGAACCTACGGGTGAACCTACAGGTGAACCTACAGGTGAACCTACGGGTGAACCTACGAGAGTACCTGCAGGTGAACCTACGAGAGTACCTACAGGTGAACCTACGAGAGTACCTACAGGTGAACCTACGAGAGTACCTACAGGTGAACCTACGAGAGTACCTACAGGTGAACCTACGAGAGTACCTACAGGTGAACCTACGAGAGTACCTACAGGTGAACCTACGAGAGTACCTACAGGTGAACCTACGAGAGTACCTACAGGTGAACCTACGAGAGTACCTACAGGTGAACCTACGAGAGTACCTACAGGTGAACCTACGAGAGTACCTACAGGTGAACCTACGAGAGTACCTACAGGTGAACCTACGAGAGTACCTACAGATGAACCTACGAGAGAACCTAAACTAACGACATGACAGAGACACTGAGGTATGCAATATTTTAGGATAACATACCTATAAGATAACCTACCTATATTGTAATCTGATTATAAGGAACCTACTCATATAGTAAACTATCTATAATGTAACCTGCTTATATGGTAACCTATCTATAAGGTAATCTAACTGCACGGTAACCTATCTATAGTTGTCTGCCGATATGGTAGTCCATCTATAAGATAACCTACCTGTATGTTTACCTACCTATAAGATAACCTACCTATACGGCAACCTACATATATGATAACCTACTTATGGGTTAACTCCTATAAAGCAACCTACGTATATGGTAATCCATCTATAAGGTATCCTATCCTGAAGGTAATTGCATACCCGATGACATGTCCGTTGTCAACTACAAACATGAACACGGTTACTCCCGTATAGTAGGAGTTACCCGACTATGTCGGGGAACAAGGGGATCCGCTCGCCCCTTAAGCCACACACCACGAAACCGACCGGGTTGAGAGCCCAACCGTAAGGGCCGGTGGTATATTACCGAGTGTTTTGGTTTACATAAGTTAGTTTAGCTTAGTCCTAAATGTCAGTAATACCCCACTTCCCCTACAATATAAAATTTTTATGTTTAGTTATATAATCTATTTATTTTTGTATAAATAAACTTAAATTTCAAATGATTATTGATTAATTAATTAATATTTTTGTCAAATAGCAATATATATATATAATATAATATAGTATATCATTGTTTACATAAAATAATAAATAATAGAAAATAATATATAATTTATATATATATGTAGTTTTATTTAAGTTTATATTTATATATTACTTTTTTAATGTTGAATGAATATTTTTTTTATAAAACTATAATAATCAAATTATTTTTTTTAAAATGTTTTTTTAAACTTTTTTTTAAAAAACTAATTATTTATTTAATATATTTTTTTAATAAATAATTTTATTTCTTACATAAATTTGTTGGTAATAAATCAGTATAATTTAATTTAAACTATTAATAGATATAATATATATATATAATTTAGTATTTATTTTAATCAAATTTATTTATTTTTTTAAATTTTAATTTGTTGGAGTTATTGTTTTTAAATAATTAATTTAGATTATTTATAGCGACTACATAAATAAAATAATCTTATGAAAATTTTATGTATTTAAATACTTATAAAAAAAACTAAAAATATTATACATTTACTAAAATTAGTAAAAAAAATTTAAAATAAATATCAGTTTTCACTCATTATATATATATATACAGTATATTAATTATATACAGTATATAATTATAAAGTAATATGAAATTTTATATTTAATTTTATTAATTATTAAAAAATAAATAAATATTTATAATTGAAATATTTGTTTTTTTTCGATACACGTGTGCATATAAATATAGAAAATTATAATTTTATTATTATTATTATTATTATTATTTTAACATTATTTGCTTAAATGATAACTTAATCTGTCGATACATTAAAATCTTAATATAATTTATTTATAATTATTAGTTAATAAAAATCTATAGTAATAAATCTATTAATAATTTATATATTATAATTTATACATAAATTTATTGAATTATATAAATAATAATATACACGTGTCGTTGATTATCGATAGATAATTTATAATGCTAATTTATGTATATATATATATTATATTTATATAATACATAACAAATATTGGGGGAAAAAATAATTTTTAACATTTGAAATTTAATATTTTTTTTTAAATTTTCAACTAGCGTTGCCAAAGTCAAGTTTTATTTTTTCAAAAAATAATTGTTTAAAAAATAAAATAAAACTAACGATCCAATAGTATACAAAAAAATATTAATCTTATTTTTTTAGAAAAAAATGATTTAATAATTAAAAAATAATAAAAAAATTAAAGTTTTACTACTAATATTATTAACATTTAAAATTGTCAAATCAATCGTCATGGAAATAAATCAGTAATTATATATATATATATTTATTTAAATTTTAAATATTGTATAAAAATAATTTTATTTTTAAAACATATTTACAATAATTTACATTAAATATCACAGTTTGTCAAAATCAAGATTTAAATTTTCATCAATTAATTTGTTAATTTTTTTTTGAAATTATTAAATACGTTATGATATGGTTTTATACTTTTGATATTATAATAATTTTTTTTATAAAAAAAACAAATATTAATTTTATAATATAATTTAATAATATCGGAAAAACTAATTCTTTAATTAATTTCAGTTAAAAAAAATTTAATCTTTAAAAAAATAATAATATGATTATTATTTAAAAATCTTATTAGATTTATATTATTTTTAATCTAATCTAATATAATATATATTTAAAAATATAATTTTTATATTAAATTTATGGAAAATATACTTAAAAAAAGATAATCAAATTTGTATGTAATAAATAAATGTTATTATTTATATATAAGTTATATTATTAGATTATATTACTATAAGATTATAATATATAATTAGATAAAAATTTATTAATTTTTTTTTGTTTAATTTATTTAATTTAATTTAAATTTATACTTACTTTAGACTGATATTATAACAAATATTAAAAAATAATATATATATATATATATATATATATATATATATATAATGTATATATACATTAGTACATTAATATTATGTTGATTGATAATATCAAATATCTTTAAATACTAATTAGTAGCTAAAAATAAAATTTTTATATATATTTAAATCCAATTAAACTATAACAACAACAACAAAAAATGTTTATTTTTTATGTTTAGTACAATACAATACAAAATTTATTATTTTTAGTTTTAGTATAATATTAGGTATAATTTATAATTATAGTATTATTATTATTATTATAGTTTATGGCAATTAATTTTCTATACTCTTAACACACTAATAGTTACCAACAACAAAAAAAAATTAAATATAATTAATTAAGTTTTATATATATATTGTATTTTTTTATTCAAGTAATACAATATTAATTAATTGCCTTTTTTTAAAAAAAAAAAATTGTCAATTAATTTCAATATGTGTTAGAGAGATGGGCAAATACAGTAGAAAGTTTCTAATAAATTTCTGTGAGTTAAAATTTCTAGAAAATATCAATTTATCATGAATAAATTTCTATAGAAATTTAACTGTACTATTAGACTATAGGATCCCCATATATTTAAAGCTATTGTAATAATAGACTACAATATATTAATTAGACATATTGAATATTATACTAAATAGTAGACTACTAAATAAAGGATACCTATATATATATATATATATATATATATAAAATAATTATAATTATTTAATAATAATTAATTTTGTAAAATTTTCAACTCGATCATTTTATTATATACAGTATATATATATATATATATATCATAGTTTAATATAATTAAATTAATTAACTATTTACTTTAACTATAACTAATAATTAAAATACTATTAATAATTTTTAATTTTTTTTTTAGAAACTTTCTAGAAATTTTTCTATTATTTTTATAAATTTCTCTCTCTCTTTTTTGTGCCAACACTAGTATGTGTATGTTATTAGTGTATGATATATATATATGTGGTTTAGTGGTTTAATACATAACCATTAAGTAATGTATTTTAACATTTCTATTATTTTTATTTATATATAATGTTAATCTTATATTTTATATATATATATATAATTATTGGGAATATTTTATATTTATTAAAAAAAAATCTACAAATATTTTAACGTTAGACTAAATATACAGTAAATAAGTATTAATTGATATTGAAAATCTAAAAATACTAGTTACTATGTATTTTATATAGAGATTATACTGTATATATATGATTTATGTACTATATTTTTTGATAATATTCAAGTTAGCGTTTAATAACATATTAATTTTATTATTATCTAGTTCAATTATTAATTAACAAAAAAATTAAATAATAAAACTATTTGAAAATTAACCTAATTTTTTTTTAATTTAGTTTATTTATTTTTCATTGAAATAATTAACAATAAAATCAAGTAAATAAATAAATAAATATCTAATTAGTTTATATTATTTATTCAAATTTTTTTTTATGAATTATTACTAATATTATATATAATTATGTTTATTATATTCTATGACCTATTGATATATATTCAACAACAAAATAAAATAATTTAAATAATTATTGAATTTTAGCTAGTTTATTTTTATTTATTTATTTATTTATTTTTGCGCATCTAGGACAATAGTGTATCTAATTAAATGCTAATTATATGATATATTGTTTGTTGAGATTTATATATTATATTTTTAGTTTAATTTTTTTTTAATTTTTATATAAATAAAAAAATATTTATGCATGCTTCAACAAAATTAATTGTACAAAAAAAATATATTTATTTATTTTTTTACCTAATACATTTAGTTTTCAAAATAAAAAAATTTTTCAATAAATAAAATTTCTATAGAAATTTCTATAGAAATTTTATTTATTTGATTTTTAATGAGTAAATTTCTATAGACTTTTATTTACATTAATTATTATATGAGATTATTATTATTATTTTTTTTGAAAAAATTATTATATAATTATAGTAATTATTAAAAATTTGTAAAAATATTTTTTAGATTTAAATGTTATTATTAGTGAATTATTATTATTATAACTTTGAATGTTAATTAAAATAATAATAATAATAATATTTATAGTTATAATAGAAATTGTTTCAATTCATTGATAACAAAATAAAAAACACTAATTAATATATTTATAGAAAATTTATTTCTCAGAAATTTTCCACAAAATTTTCGACTATTTTTTAGAAATTTCTGAATTTTTTATTTAAGTTTTTTTTAGTTTTTTTAAAACTCTAGTTATATTAGACTATATTATATGTTATTCAATATAAAACATTTGTTGAGCGCATAAAATTGATTTTATTTTATTTATTTTTTTAGAAATTTTATTTGTTGTAAATAATTTGCAAATAATTTAATACCATTTAACAACTAATATTTGACAATTGATCTATAGATTCATACATACAATATAAGTGTAACAAAAAATAAATAAATTTAAATCATTATAATGTTCACAAAATAATTTTTTCACAAAAAAAAATTATAGTCTATTAATACCTAATAAAATACATTATATTATTATACTAACCTTGAATATAATATATCGATAATAATCTGAATAAAGGTATCAAAACAATTTATTTTTTGAAAAAAATTTAGATTTTAATTATTATTACAATTTTTTAATTAAAAAAAAGCCACAAAAATTATTTGACTTTTTTTGCGATCAATTAATTAAATACTTAAAATTAAGTTTTTTTTAATTAAATTTAAAATATTCATATATTTAATTATCTATTCTTAATTATATAATATTATATCATATATATTATATATATATATATATATATATATATATGATTAATATTTTGTATGAATTATGAGTTTATGAATATAATAATAATTATTTTTTTAAAAAAATTTTAACATTTTTTTATAATAATAATAGTTAACATATTTGACATATTTGTCGCGCAATTTTTTAATACAATATACTATATATTTGCTATGTATTTGTAGCGTACAGTACTTTATATAYATATATATTGTATTGTAGGATATATATAATATATATATATATATATATATATATTATTTAAAGCGCGCAGGCTTAACATAAATATATACAATACTAAAAATAAATTATATATCTATATATACTGTAATATACCTGTATATACTGCATATAATATATATACTAAAATATATTTAGTATGTGTTTGTGTTGAAAAACATAAATATATTGAGAAAAATAAATCCTATAATCTATATAATACTAGTTTATTATAAAAGAATATTCTGTGTTATATATATATATATATATATATATAATTTTTTTACATATATATAAATATAGTTTATAACTACTAAACAACAGGGTGATTTTGACTTTTGAATATTGTAAATGAAAAACACTGTATATATATATATATATATATATATATATATATATATATATATTGATTTGAATTTTTAAAAATTGTTTTGTTTGTTGTTGTCATAGTCGAGTGTAAATTGTAAAAAAATGTATAAAATTTAGATATTTTTTATAAATAAAAAAAACCAATTTTAGTTGTGTTTTTTTATACTAGTGTTTTTCTATATATATATATATATATATATTAAAAATTATAACATCAAAAAAATAATCATCTAGTAACTTTTGTTTGTTTTTTTGGTTTTAAAAATTTGAATTGAAAATAAAATAATTTTTTTTAAGAAAAAATAAAATAAATGTTTGCTTTTTTTGTATTTAAATTGCTTATTAAAGTCTATAAATAACTAAAATCTACTGTTTATTGTATTATTATTATTATATACCAGTATATCAACAAGTTTTCAACTGTTTTATATATATATATATATATAAATTAATAAATAATTTATATATTTTTAATGTAATGTTAATTTATATATAATAATAAAGTTATAATAATAATAATAATAATAATAGTGTCAATATGTAATTAATATGAGTATTCAATATAAATAATACTATTATTTACTTATTAATCCATATATATATAATAATAATTAAATAAAAATATTTATTTAATAAATATACATATATTGTATTTACATACATAAATATATATATATATATATATTTAAAAAAATTATTACAATAAAACATGTATAATAATAATTACAGTAATAATTATCATGATTTTAATCATAATATTTATTATAACAATAATACTTTTACTAGTATTAATAAAATTAATAATAATTACATAAATAATAATAATAATTTTAATAATACATTAACAATTGCCCAATTATTGATGGATTTTTTAAAAAAAAAAAATTAATTTATATAATTCAAATAATAACAATAATTATTATAAATTAAATAACAATAACGATAATAATAATAATTTACTAATTAATATAATAAATAATATTTCTATAATTACTAATATAAGTGATATTAATAATAATAATAATAATGATTATTATATTAATAATAATAATAATAACTATAATAATAATAATAATCAAACAATGATTTTCCCAGAAATATCTATTGACATAACAATTATTATACGTATAATTTGTTATATAATTATATTTATGATTTGCATTGTCGGCAACTGTGCCGCCCTATTGACACTATTATTAAATAATAGATTGAAATCAAATGTTACAAATTGTTTTCTAACAAATCTAGCTATTAGTGATATATTTTTAGGTAAGTGTTATAGATTTATATATATATATATATATATACTTATATATTAGTATTATTTTTTTAAATAATAATAAAATTATAATGAAAAAAATATATAAAAAATATTGTTATTGAAAATTCTAAAATATATAATTATTTACGATTTTGAAAACAATAATTATTTTCTATAAATTTATATACAATTTATTATTATTATTATAATTATTGTTTGTTTGTTTGTTTTAATTAGTAATTAATTTTGTTTTTTAAATTTAATTAAATTTTTTTTAATACTTGATTAAACAAAAAATTTATATTGTATTTTTTTAGTTTAATTAAACGATATTTTATTATAGATTTAATTATTTTTTTTGTCTAGACAATTTTTATTTAAAAAAAACTAATTATTATTTAACTAGTATAAGTAAACAATTATTTATTTATTAAAATAAAACTTTATTATTAAGCTAATTGTTATAATTTTTTTTTAATAATGTTATACAATATATATAAATATGTTTATTATATGCAGAAAATAATTACATTTTATTTTTAAATACTATTATGAATTAATTAAATATATTTTTTTAAGTATTAAATTATATATATATATAAAATAATTGTAATTCAAGATAGTGTAACATAATATTAATTCATAATATATATTATTAAAAATAAGTTTAGTTTATTTTTTAAAAAACATAAAATTAATAAAATAATAAAATCTGCAAAATTGAGATTTATTTTTTCAAAAAAATAAAATAATTATTTAGTTTAACAAAACATTTTACTATTTTTTTTATATAACAATACAAAATAATATTTCAAAAAAAACATTATTAAAATGTAATTTACATTATGATTATTAAAGTTATTATAAAATATTAACCATTTTTTTTGTTGCTAAATTAATCAAGTGTTAAATATATTTTATTTTTTGTTGAATAAAAAATTTCAATTATAATATACTACTGTATAATATATGTATAATTAATTATACTACCAAATATATATATATAATTGACATATTGACTATAAAATTAAATAGCTATTAATCATCATCATTATCAATTTGTTTTTAATTATATATATATAGATTCATTAACATACATGTAATTATAAAATATTATTACATGTATAGTATTAATTAGTTTTTAATATATTGAATATATATATATATTATATACACAGATATATCACAGATTTATTATAAAAAATTATTATTATTATTATTATTATATATATAAGAAAATTAAATTTAAAATTAAATTATTTAATAATAATAATATAGTATTAGATTAACAATTATTACTATATATATACAATTATTATGATATATATATATATATCTATATAAATATTTACTAATATAAAAGCATATTTTTTTAACTCTAAAAAATTATAAAATAACATTTATTACTACTGCTAATTAGTTTATTATTATTATTATTATCGTATTGTTAACATTAGTATTACTTAGTAGTATAACAGTATTATTATTATTATTATTATCAGTATTAATAAATTAAATTTTGAAAAATAACATATATATATATTTTTATTTTATTTTTAATTATATCATCTAGGTGTATTTTGTATGCCATTTACGTTAATCGGATCAATACTTAAGGAGTTTATATTTGGTGGTCTATTGTGCAAAATAATACCGTATATTCAAGGTATAGTATAATACAATATATTAAATATATAAAATAATTGTAATATTATTATTATTATTATTAGTGTATTTAAGATTATTATAATTAATATTTTTCTTTAAAAAAAAAATATTAGTTTTTATACATAATAATAATAATAAGTTTAAAATATATATACAGTTTAAGCTACTTATTTATGTATTTGACATTTTATTGTTAAATATTTATTATAATTTTTTTGTTGAAATAATATATTTTTTCATATTTTTTTGTTATCTTAAATTTTATTTAATATTTTTTCAAAAAAAAAAACATAAGTATTAATTATTTACAGTATTATTATTTTGTTTTACTAATGTATTATTATTATGCATAAAATTCAAATTTAATTAATTTTTTATTTAAGTGCATTGTGTATAACAATATTTATTTATTAGTTTTAAAAAAAATAATTTATTATTATTATTATTATTATTTTTAGATTTTAGGAAAAATTTGCTAAAAAATTATAATATGTGACGGAAAATATAAATAATTTTATTTACAAGTTTAAAATAAAAAATATTTTTTTAAAATTAATAAATAATAATAAAAAATAATAAATAAGTAGATATTTTCTGAATCTATAATATAATATCTAATTTTTATTTGATTCAATATTATATATATATATAGATTAATATAATGATATTATTTTATTATTAATATATTGAATTTTTATTGTTATTTATTTCGACTTAGAAGTATTAATATAAAAATAAAATTCAATAAATTTATTTATTTTGTTTAAAAAAAAATAATAAAATCTGAATACAGAAAAATATTTAGTTGTCTTATTTTATTATTAGTATTATTGTCACAAAAAAATATATTCACAAATAAATAAAATAGTTTATATAGAAATATTTTCAATAATAAAATAGTATTAAATCATATATATATATATCAATATATCTATATATATATATCAATATATCTATATATATATATATATATAATATAACAAAATTTGATACATTATTTACTTTACATATTTTATAATGTGATATAAATTTTATATAAATATATCATATCTACCGGTATATATATATATATATTTATATATACAGTATATTATAAAAGTTTAAAATAATATTTTTATTTAGCTGTTTAAGTGTACTTAAAGCGTGTCATGTATTGATATAATACTTTTATTATTATTTACAAAAAATAAATAAATAAATTGAAATATTTTTGAATATATATATTTGTTTATTATATTCAACATTTCCATCATATAAAATCAATATATAATATATTTTTTTCATTTATATATATTTATATATAAATAAAATATAATTTTTTATTTATATAAATTAATAATCACTAATATTTATGTTAATATATATATTTAGATATATAATAAAAATATAATATAATAATAATAAAACAAACTAAATAATTAATTCAATTAATTTGCAAATATATATATATAGCCATATCGGTTGGTGTGTCCGCCTGGACACTGGTATCCATATCGTTGGAAAGGTATTTTGCAATCTGCCGGCCCCTGGAGTCCAGACAATGGCAAACCCTATCCCATTCCTATCGTGTAATTACCGGCATTTGGTTAACTAATATCATAATAATGTTACCGATCTGTATATTCAGTCAACTATTGCCAACTAATCAAACAGGTATTCAAACAAAAAGTTTAATTTTTTTTATAATTTATTTATAAAAAAAAAATTTTATTAATAGGAAAGTACAAGTGCCGGGAACAATGGCCATCGGATACAATGGAGGAAATGTTTAATATATTATTGGTAACTGTGCTACTGGTAATACCCGGCCTGGTTATCATAACTGCCTATACAATGGTCAGCCGTGAATTGCACGGTATTAGCATATTTAGACCGGATATTAATGATAATGCTATTGATGTCGATGACGATGATGATGACAATGATGATAATGCTAGATATTGTAATAATAATAATAATAATGGCAGTGGTAGTAGTGGTAGTAGTAATAATAATACTAATACTACTACTAATAATTTATTAATGGTTGAACATAAGCACCGGGCTATAAAACAGCAGCAACTAACCCGGGTATTTAATTGTATTACTAGTAGTAGTAATACTAATAATAATAATACCGGTGCTAATGGTTGTAGCACTAGTGGTAGTAGTAGTAGTCAACCTGTTAGCTATAATTGTAAAACTGGTTTTATTAACGGTATATTAAATGATAAAAATAATTTAATTGAAAAACAACAACATATGGACAGTGATCTGATTGATAGTAATACTACTAGTAGTACTACTACTGGTACTACCGGTGCTGTTGGCAATCGTATGCTATTAGTTGATACCGATTCCCGTAACAATGTTATACGTGTTAACAAATTGAAATTGGGGTAAGTTAGATAATTTATTTTATATCTATATATATATTATTTTTTTGATAATTAAATCTATACTATAGATATTATATATATTATATATATATATACCTATATATTACTAAAATATATTATTATATTTATGGATAATAATAATATCATAATAATATTAAAAATAATTTACTTTATAATGTAAACAATAATATATTTATTTTTAAAAAATATTTATTTATTTATTTAAGCTGTTATTATAAGTTTGTTTATTTGTTTAATACCATTATACTGTAAATAAAAAATTGATAACTACTTTAATAATAAATAAAAAAAAATAATTTAATAGTAATTATAAATATATTAAACAAATAATATTATTAATTAATTTCAAGTTTTCAAATAAATCAAGTTGTTTTGTGAGTTCGATTCCCAATAATGTTTAACTATATATTTTTTTCTAATATATAGTTACAATAATAAGCTTAAAATATTAGTTTAAAATTTTTGTCAAGTTTAAATCTATTAGATTATTTTAAAAAATAGATATCTATATATTTATCATATATATATTATAAGATATTATTATTATTATTATAAGATTATAAAAATATAACATGCTCAAATTTGCTAAAATATTTATTATTAAGTGTAAATCATATATATATATATATATATATATATAACAGTATAAATAATATGTAATATAATATCAATATAAGTTGTTTTATATATATATGGATTAAATATATAAATATATATTTTGAAAAAAAAATATATATATTTTTTGTATTATTATTTTTTTTCTCCGATATTATAGTTTATTAGCAAAATAAAAATAAATAAATAAATATCAAACTAGAGTATAATCAATAATATATATATTTATTATATTATTATTAATATATTTGTAACTATATCTACTATAACTACAGTATAGATTAATGTAATTAATTAGTAAATTAAATTTAGTTGATAAAAAAATTGTTAATTTTATTTTCCAAGGGATATAACAAACGTATTGTTAATTTATTTTTTGTATTGAAATATTTTTAGACGATTATATACTGTATTTTAAAAATTTACTGATTATATACTGTATTTACTGTATGTATAATATATGTTACCTAAAACAAACCCCATTATGTTTGAGCAAAAAATAAAATAAATAACAATAAATATTAATACAATAAATAATACAATCGTTATCTAGGATATAAATTTATATAAATATATTATATAAGTAATAATAATAATACTATTAATACTAAAAATTAATATAAAATAATAAAAAAAAATAATTCAAATTTTATGTAAGCATAAAATTTTATTTTTATATATATTATTTTTAAAATATTTATATATATATATATACATATAAATTATTTATCATTAGTTTTAAGTGATATTTATTTAGTTATTATTATTATTATTATAAAAAAAAATTATTATATCCTAAAAGTTATATAAATAATTTAAAATAAATATTATTTTTTAAAATACAAATTTAATGGGAATATTAAATATATATATATATAATTTTACTTTTTTATATTTATTGTAATATTTGCTTTACAACAAAAAAAACTCAAATAATAATGTCAAGTAATATAATTTTTTTTATTTGTTTTTAGTTTAGATAAATTAAATTTTTTTAATAACAAAATTATTTTATTTTATTGCAAAATAATAATACATTTTTATTAAATATTTATTTTTTATAATGAAAATAGATATATATAGTTTTTTTTAAAAAAATGTTAATAGTTAGCATTATATAAAAAATTAAAATATTTTTATATGTTAATAATTATAAATTATTTTACAATGTATACTACTATACTAATAATTAAAAAAAATTGATCAGCTTATAATTTAAAATTAATAAATAATAATTATTTTTAGATTATAAATACAATAACAAAATATTTTATAAGTTTATAAGTTATTACTTATTAATAAATTAATATTTTTTAGATCTATATTACATGGAATTAAATGTTTAATAAAATTTTTATTTATTATTTTTATAATTATAATCTACTAATAAGTAATTTTATTTTAATAATAATTAGTTTTAAAAAATAGAGATTAATTTATAACTTATTAGTTATTTAAATTTTTTTTTATTTTTTTATGTTTTCGTAATATTATTATAAAATATTTATTATTAATAAATTTTTAGTATTTTTTTTTAATTTTATTTGAATAAATAAATATTTTATAATTGTAAAAAAAATAATATACTAATGTAAATTCATACATTAAATTTTGCACTTAAAAATTAAAATTAAATTATAAAATAAATATCTATGTATTAGTTTTGAAAGTTAATTTATTTGCAAATTTTCTACAATAATTTATATATATATATTTTATTTATTTATTTTTTATATAAATATATATATATATATTTAATTTCAAATTTTATTTGTTGTTATATTAAAACTATTTTTAATTACAAAACTTATTTTCTGACTAATTTTTGTGACAAACTTTTTAAAACAAATAAAAATCAAAATAAAAATCTATAATTTGTTTTATGCTAATGAAAATGTTATATAAAATTTTTATATACAATGTGTTTAATGGGATTTAATATATGATTTTATTGTGAATATCTTAGCATTTTTTATCATTAATTTAATTTTATAATTTAAAATTATAGTTTAGATTTAATATCAAAATTTTTTTAAATAATAATAATAAAATTATTATCAATTAATTATGTTTATGAATAATTTTTTTTTTTAAATTATATCAAAATAATTTTTATTTTTTCATAAATTTATACTATAATACTGTATATTATTAAAAAATATATATATATATTATATATACTGTATATTTTAATTACAGTATATTTAAATTAGTCTATTATTATTAGTATTAATTATTAATTAAACCAACAACAAAATATAATCTAAATTTATAAATAAAATTATTTTTTTGAGGTTTTTAAATAAAATTAATAATAATTATATTACAGTATATATATATATATATATATATATATATATATATATATATATGTAATAAATTTGTTTTTTATTTCTTATTCTATATTAGTTATCTATATATTATTTATAATATATAATAATAATTATTATTATATAAATATTACTAAAAAAAATGTTAATATATATATATATATATATATATATATATATATATATATATATATATATATATATATATATATATATATATATATATATATATATATATATATATATGTATATAAAAAGTATATATTATAAACATATTATATTACATTATAAATAGATTATAAGGGTATCTATAAATCTGTATTTAAATTACAATATAAACAATATATATATATATATTTTTATGCAATATATATATATATGTTTACGTAAATATTTAATTAATTGATTTTTTTAAAAAAAAAGTTATCATATAATAAATTTAATTAATTATTTATATATATATCAAGTGTTACCCGACACACGTGTAGTCAAGTTATTGGTCGCAAACGTATTATACATATGCTATGCGTATTGGTTGTCGAGTTTTTCCTGTGCTGGACACCCGTATACGTCCTAAACGTATGGGCCATCTATAAACCAAAACAGGTATTTTGTTGTTAAAAATAAATAAATAAATAAAATAAAAATATTTACAATTTTTTCTTTTTTAAATATTTAATAATTAGGTTTTGTTGTTGTTTTGTTGTTGTTTTGTTAATAAGTAATTAGTAATTATTTTTTTTAATTAATTAATTTTTTAAATTGAATTGATTTAAATTCTATATAATTATATATATATATATAWATATATTTTTCTCAAATAAATAGTCTAATAATTATTTGTTTTAATTAGTTTAACTAATAGTTTACTATTATTATTATTATTATTATATACTGCATATTAATATTCATAATTTGTTATAATTAATAAGTATATTAATATACAGTATATACGGTATATATATATATTTAATATATTAATAATAAAACTTATTATTATTATAATGTTTGTCAATTAGTTATATTTTTTGTTATATAAAATTATTTTGTATTATTATTTTTTTTATCAAAAGTACTAATATTTTAATTTAATTTATTATTAATATTATTAGATATATTCACTATTGGGACCGACAAGCATATCATATATACATTTGCTATCCTACCTGAGCTCGTGTACCAATCCTATTACCTATTGTTTTATGCATAAAAAGTTTCGTAAAGTAAGTAAAAAAAACATTTAGGTTAAACATTAGTATTTAATATTTTAGACATAAAAAATAATAATAATTTTTTGCATTAAATTTAAATATTAAAACTATAATAATAATAATAATAATTTATAATTACATTTATACATTTATAGCTATTAAATTAATTCAACTGTACATTTAATTAATATGTTTAATTAATTTCTAATTAACTGTAATATCAAATAAAATAAAAATTAAATGTTAATAATATTTTTCAATTCAATAGCTTAAAATAGTTATTAGGTCTAATTAATTGAATATAAAAAAAATTAAATCAATTAATCAAAAATAATAAATTATCTTAACTAATTTAATAAAAATAATTATAAATACCACTACTACTACTACTACTACTACAAAATTATTAAATTGTTATAATAATAATAATATGCTATAAATTTTTGTGCTTTAATTTTATGTTAATTAAACACATTATTTCCACTTTGTTTAATAGGAAATAATTTTTGGTTTATAATTATATGTAAATAAACTCATCAAAAAAACTCATACAATAATAGTAGTAATCTTAACAGATAAATGTTATCATATGATTAAGTTTGAGGCTATTTTTATGTGTATGTATGTGTGTGTATGTATGTGTGTGTATGTATGTGTGTGTATGTATGTGTGTGTATGTATGTGTGTGTATGTATGTGTGTGTATGTATGTGTGTGTATGTGTATGTGTGTGTATGTATGTGTGTGTATGTGTGTATGTGTATGTGTATGTGTATGTGTATGTGTATGTGTATGTGTATGTGTATGTGTATGTGTATGTGTGTATATTTTTTTACTTTACAACTTATCTATTGTTTAAATAAATAATTAATAATTGTCTTAAAAAATACCTAGAATTTTTTTATTGATTTATTTTATACTTTAACATTATCATATTAAGTATAGTATATGTATTTATAGAAATTTTCATCAGTTATAAAAATTTTTTTTTATTAAATTACTACTACTACTACTACTACTTCAATAATAAAAACAATAATTATATTTATAATTTTATTTCTATAATAATAAAAAACATAATTAAATATCTGTTATTTTTATAATTATTATGTAATATATATATATTATTTCTATAACAAGTATCAAATTTTTAAAAAAAATAATTAATTAAAAACAAATCCTAAATTATTACAAAACACCAAAATTATTTTTAAATAAAATTATTAAAAATAAAATAACTAAACTAGTAAATTAAATTAAACAACAACAAAAAAATGTTAAATATTTATAAATTTTTTGAACGAAAAAATTATTATTATTTTTTTTAAAACATATAATTATTTTTTTTTGATTACAATTAACTACTTATAATTTATTTTTTTTTTAATAGGCATTGATGGCAATGATCCGAAATCATGGTTCATCAACGCACCGGTATGTTGTCAATAGTGAATTAGATCAGTCGTCTAGCAATCAATTTTCTAATCATTATCATCATCGTCGTGGTCGTCGTCATCATCGTTATCATAATCATCATCAATACAGGGATGGCATACAAACGCCGAGCACTGGTATCCAAACTAGTCGTATAGTAGTAGTATCAACATCGGGTGCTGATGATGATGGTGGTGGTAGTGGTAGTCGATATAGATAGATACTAAAAAGTATACATATATATATATAGTTTATATACAGTATATATATATAGTATATATATATTGTATAGTTATATTGATTTAAATAAATAATTTTTTTACAAAAGAAAAAAAAATTTATCAAAAAAAAAAAATAATAATCAAAACTTTATTATTGTTATTCAAAAAAAAAAATCTAATTGTATTGTAATTAATTAATTAATTTTTATTTATTAATTAATTAATTTTTAATAATTGTTTATAAACAGTATATACTGTTTTTTTTAAAAAAATGCCATAATATTTATATAAGTAATTAAATGTAATATTCATATTTATTATAATGATGTTCATATTAATAATAATAATAATTAATTGTTGTTTAATATAAATTTATATTGCTAAATTTATATAAATATTTATATCTATATTGTACTTGACATTTAATAATATTTTATTTATAAAATTTAATTTACTTAATATCTAAATTTTATTTTAAAAAAAAACAATTTTTAATATAAAACTAATGTTTAATGTATTATTTGTTTGAATAAACAAATAATTTTTTTTGATTAATCTATATATATATATAATATAATACATATTATTAAAAAAAAATTTAATGTGATTATAACTATTTATAGTTTATAAAATGATAATCTTATATATATTAAATATATTGTATATATATATTTATTTATTTTATATAAATATGATTATATAATGTATTTTGTGATATTTAAACTTATATCATATTTTGATCTATAAATTATATATAAATATATATATATTTAACTAATATTTTAACTTTACTTAAATACTATAATAATAATAATAATAAACCAATTATTTTAACGATTGTTATGTAGGAGTAATGTTAGTTTTAAAAGTTATTATTTTTGAAAAAATAAATAAATAAATATTTCTATCATATAAATCAAATTAACTTTTGAAATCAAATATTATATATAAATTATAAAATTATATAAATGTCATCTATAAATAAATGTTTTTATTTTAAAACATAATAAGTTAATGTTTTATATTTGTATTTTTTTAAATAAAAATTTGTTTCTTAATTAATGTATTTGTTAAATGTTATAAATTTTTAATGATTAAAATATATTTATATCTAAATTATAACTCATATATAATATTTGATTTCAAAAGTTAATTTGATTTATATGATAGAAATATTTATTTATTTATTTTTTCAAAATAATAACTTTTAAAACTAACATTACTCCTACATAACAATCGTTAAAATAATTGGTTTATTATTATTATTATTATAGTATTTAAGTAAAGTTAAAATATTAGTTAAATATATATATATATATTTATATATAATTTATAGATCAAAATATGATATAAGTTTAAATATCACAAAATACATTATATAATCATATTAATATTATATAAACTTATAAACTGTATTTAAATAAAGTAAAAATATTTTTATTAATACATCTATATTATAGTAATTATTGTTTAATTATTATTTCTACATATATATATATATATAATTATTATTTCATTAATTATATTATTAATTTTTTTTTTGTAAAACTTATTATTTCTTAAAATAAATAGTATTAAAAACTTTAAAAATAAATTTTGAAAATACAATTACTAATTGGTTTTAACTTTTTTTTTTAAAAAAAAACATCAATTAATTGGCAATTAGTAAATATACAGATATAATATATTTTGGTATAATATAGTTTTAAGATATAAATAAATTTTTATAATAATATTATTTATAAATAAAAAATCATTTTAAATAAGTTGTGCAAATATAAAAAACAATTAAATGTATGGAAAAATTTTATTTTATCAAATAAATTAAGATAAAATAATTAAAAGTGATAAATATAAAATTTTATTTACATATGATATATAACTACAGTAAAGTCTAAATAATCATATGTTTATACTGTATATATATATATCTAAGATAATAAATTTTATAAATATATAGATAAAAACAGTTATCAATAGTTGCATACAATCACGTATTTTTGTTTTAAATTTATTTATTTTTTGTAAATAATTATAAATTATATTTATATACTGTATTATATATAAATATATATATATATATATATATATATATATATATACAGTAAATTATTAATTATTTGTTTATTTTAAAAATACTATATTTAAAACACTAGTTATTTTTGTGTGCGTAAATTTTCACATTTAAAAATTTTACTGAACTGTTATTATTGTTATATATAATGTTTATATGAGGGTCATTTTGTGTACATTTATATATATATATATATATATATATTTATTTATTTAATATATAAAAATTAATAATTGATAAAATTAAATTGTTTGTATACTTATTGATTGTTTTTATTATTTAGATTAATGTTGAAACAATAATCTAAATACAAATTTTTATAACTATAAAGTTGTTTAATATTTTTGTTATTATTATTATAGCTAAACGAAAACAAAATAATAATTATTAAATGTATATTAAAAATATATTTATATATATTGTTGTTTGTAATTAAAGTTTTTTTTTATAAAATATGATTTATAATTAAATTTTTTTTGTCTCATAAAATTGTTACAACAAATACTGTATATATATCTATAATGACTACTACTAGTAGTAGTAATAGTAGTAATACTACTCCACCTAAACCACCAATAGTTAAGGAACCGACACTTAGCCAACAATGGGATCAACTATCAGGTAGAAGATCCAGCTATAAGCTACCGGTGCTCAGCTATCGGCACCAATCAAATGCATTGCGTATACTATCATCGGTGTCGGCATTTATCAAACTATTTGAATCGTTGTTTTGGCTATCATTGCTTCTGGAGGCCACACATAATGAGGTAAACCTATATATTATTATTATTATTATTATATAATATTTTATGAATTAATAACAACAACAACAACAAAAATTAATTTATATTTTAGTATTTAATTAATATTAATAACATTAATAATTAATACAATATATTTATACAGTCTAACTAATTAATTTTATTATTAATATTAAATATTTATAGACAGTATATATTTATGTGTATAAATTTTACTTTAATATAAGCCACATAAATATAATTTGCATAATTGCATAATTTATATAATTTGCATGCTGTATGAAAATTAAATTACAAAAAAACAACAAATTTAGTAATGCTAATAATAATAATAATAATATTAATAATATAATTAATAATTTAATAGTAATTAAGTAGCACTTATTATTTATAATAATTTATATGCAATTAAAAATACTAATGTTATATTTTATGTTATATATGTTTGTATATGTGTTTGTATGTGTGTCTGTATATGTGTTTATATATGTGTTTGTATGTATGTATGTATGTTTGTATGTATGTATGTATGTTTGTGTGTATGTATGTATGTGTGTGTGTGTATGTATGTTTGTATGTATGTATCTTTATGTGTATGTATGTGTTTGTATATGTGTTTGTAAATGTGTTTTTATGTGTGTGTGTGTGTATGTGTTGTTATCAATAACTACCAATAGGATGACCAGTCGACACATACGCTGACCGTTATATTGGCCACTGCTTTCATCATATCACTGACCACTGGTGTATTGGCAACATTTGGTCCCTGTTTTCACGGACTCATCCAATATAAGACACTAATGATGGCAACTGTATGCGCCTTCCTATGGGATTCAGTAGTACTTATACTATGTTTTATATTAGGTATGAATTAATTTATAAATATATATATATATATATCAATATATAATTTACATTTATATAACAATAAAAACAAGATTAATATTAATAATATTCAAATTATTAAAAACAAACAAAATATAATTTTTACTAAAAGATATATAATTATATTAATAATATTATTAAAATTAATTTATGCAATAATAAATAAAATAATATATATTTCTAAAAATTTATATATTTATATACATAATTATAATATTTAATAGCTTTTTAAAAACTTATTTAAAATTAGTACATTATATATATATTTTTTTAATTTGAATAATAAAATTAATTTCAATTAAAAATATATGAATAAAATATTAAATTAAAAAAAAAGTTAAATTTTATTATTAATTATATTATAGGTTTAATTTTAACTTTTATACATATTATTTATTTATTTTATATAATTATTTTTTTTATAAAGTATATTTTTAATTAAAAATTTTATTAAAAAAATAATTATATTTTTTTTAGATTATTATAAACACTCACAAAATAAAGACAATCAAACTGAGACAGCATTTAATGCAACAATTGGTAAGTTTTAATATAAACAAATTTTTTTTTAAATAATTTTATTATTTTTATTTTTAATAATAATTATTATAATAACAATTATAATATTTTCTATGTGTGTGTGTGTGTGTACTCAACCAATTAAAAAAACTTATTGTATTTCATAATATAATACAGTATTTAAAAAAAATATATATATATTTATAGACTATTTTTAGTGATAATCCTTTTATCTAAAAATTTTTTTTTAATAAAATAAATTACACAAAATTTTTAAAAGAGAAAAAATTGTAACTTTTGTTAACAATAATAATAATAATGAAAATTTCTATGAAAACTATTATTATTATATAATAGACACAAATGTTATTTTACTATACATTAAAAACTCAACGAAAAAATAATAATAATAAAATATTTTTTAACACTAAAATCTACTTTATTTATACATAAAAATAGTATTAGAAAAAAATAAATAAAAATTTCTTTAGAATGATATACTTTTTTTTCTTGAAAAAAAACTAAAAAAACTAAAATTATATTTAAAAGTATTTTTATTTGTATTTATATATATATATATATATATATATATAATATTAGTGAATGAATTCTGTTAAATAATTTTTTTTTATTATTTGTATTAATGTATTACTTAGAAATAAATATACTTAAAATATATTATACAATATATATATATATATATAATAGTATTATTTGTATATATATATATATATATATATATTAGTTAAGATATACTTATTTTTTATATTTTTTTTTGTTTGAAATAAGCCAATAGTGTCAACAAAAATATTACGATTTGGTTATAAAAATTTATAGTTATTTATTTATTTATTTATTTAAATATATACAAATAAAATTACTTTTATTACTACTATATATTAATATATATATACAGTGTATATCAATGCATTGTAAATAAAAATTTATCTAATAATTTATACAATAGTATTGATATACTAACCAAAAAAAAAATAGGAAATTAAATATTTAGTTAACATTTTTTTTAGAGAAACATTTTTTATTCAATATATATATATATATGTATTTATATTTTATTGTATAATATGTCATATATTTTTCAATTGAAAAAATACATTTTTAAATAATAATAATAAAATGCAAATAATTTTTTATATTATTGATATTTTTTTTCATAGGTGTGATAACATCAGTATCGATATTAACAATAAACTGGAAACTTGTAGCTAATAAATGGTATCAACAAAACTGGTGTCGACAACAACAACATATATAATAATATTAATAATTAAAAAAATATATATATATATATTAATTATAAATTAACAAAATCATGATATTTTTTGTTGTTTTTATTTAAAAAAATTTTTAAAACAAACATATTAAGTATTTTTATAATAACTTTTATAATCCTATTGAGTGTTTATTGTTTTTAAAATTTATTTAATTAAAAATTTATTATTATTAATTTATATACTTGTATATTGTATTGAAATCAATTTAAATGTTTAATCGCTATAAAATATATATCATATAGATATAGATATATTTAGTAATAGATAATTATTATTATTTTTTTTGTTGATAATAATATGATTTTTTTAATRACACWAATATTTTATTTTTATAATCATTATTGAATAAAATATTATACAAAATAATACTTTAAAATTAAAAAATATTATATAGTATTATAAGYGATAWATTAATTGCATATTTAAACAAACAAACAAGTGTTGGATAAATACATATAATAATGATATTATTATTTTTATTCTTATTACTACTACTACTACTACTACTACTACTACTACTACTACTACTACTACTACTACTACTACTACTACTACTACTACTACTACTACTACTACTACTACTACTACTACTACTACTACTACTACTACTACTACTACTACTACTACTACTACTACTATATTATACTATTACTACTACTAATGTATTATACTATTATTATTATTATTATTACTACTACTACTACTACTATAACCACTACTACTACTACTACTACTACTACTACTACTACTACTACTACTACTAACTACTACTACTACTACTACTACTACTACTACTACTACTACTACTACTACTACTACTATATTATACTATTACTACTACTAATGTATTATACTATTATTATTATACATATATATATATATATACTACTATAACCACTACTACTACTTTACTACTACTATATATATATATACCACTACTACTACTACTACTATACTAATACTATACTACTATAAAATTACTATTACTACTACTAATGTATTATATATGTTATTATTATTATTATTATACTATTACTATATATAATTACTACTATATTAATACTATTACTACTATACTACTACTAAACTATATATATACTACTATATATATATACTACTACTTACTATACTATATTATAATATTACTACTACTAATGTATTATATATGTTTTACTTATATATATAGTTAAGTTATATATATATATAATAAACTATACTACTAATATTACTACTTACTACTTATAACCACTACTACTACTACTACTATACTACTACTTACTACTATATTATACTATTACATAATGATAATTAACAAAATAATAAAATAATATTTGTATAAAATTCAATGTAAATAAATATTATTGATTTAATAAAGTAATTGTTTATTGCACATCAAATTATTAACATATATATAATCACAAAATAATAAAAATATAATTGATTTTTGAATTGTCCGAAAACACTTTTCTAATCGGGTATCTATTTGAGAATACATAGAAAACATATGAGTGTTTAATCGGGACTATGAATTCCCGATATAAAAGTGTATTATCTATCAATAATAACAATATTTAATTACTAATTTTGGTTATTTTGTGACTTAATATATTACTAAATTAATTTGCAATCATATTCAATTTATTAAATAATAAATATTAATTTTAAACACAATTAACTGATTCTCATTCTTTATGTTTAAATTTACTACAATGTATTATACTATTATTATATATTATTATTAGATACTACTACTACTACTATAGACCACTACTACTACTACTACTACTACTACTACTACTACTTTTACTATAACCACTACTACTACTACTACTACTATTAGCCAATTAATGTCATAACTAATAGATAGACATTGAATAGGAAAAATGTGTATGTTGAAAGTTCAATGGTAGTCAATGGAAACCAATCGGCAACATAAAACCCAATGAATTTGTCGGTCAAATGTTCAATATATATATAACTGTATACTAAGCCTATCACCGTATGCCTATTTATATATGATTTTTTTATATCAACATGAACTTTGGCCTAATATTTAGTTGGTTGAACGCATTATAATTGATCCGATAATAGCCATTTGATATTTGTACGATAATTAACAGATAGATAATTGCCAGATAAAATCTAATTGATATTATCGGTATGCCATAGCAATCAATTTCAAACAATTTAACAAACAAATAGGATAAATCATAAAATTATATAATTATATAATATATATATATTAATTAAATTGTTTATTAAATTTATATAAGAAATTTATACAGTTATCAGACAATCAATATTGGCAACTTGATTGATAATTAATTGATTAATATATATATATGATATATGATATATATAAAATAGTAATAAGTAATATAGACTAATAGAAATTTTATTTATTTATTTATTTAACTTATATTTGATCTATATTTTTGTAAAACAATTATTTATTTAAACAATTAAAATAATATTATTCTATAAAAAATATWCAATAAATTATTAATAATTAAATAGAAATATTATTTTTAAAATATATTAATAATTAATTAATATATTTTATTAAATTTCCTTAATWAGATACTTTACATTGACTATTATATATTTATAATTWTATTTGTTTTTATAATTATCATTTAAGAAATTTATTGTTATTAAAAACTATTATTTTATACTGGTAATATTATTATTTATCGATTAATATTATTATTTACTGATTATTTTTTTAGTATTATTATTTATTTAGCAAATTTTATTTAAATAAAAATAATTAAAATATCAACAAAMAAATTATTAAGTTAAATAGTTTATTCATATATTTTCAATATTATATTAGAGTAAATTAAAAATCAATTATATATTATATATTAGTTGTACTAAAAATGATACTAACATTAGTTYAATATATATTCAATAAATACATTATTTGAATGAATTTATTTTGAATAAAATGACATTTTAATCAAGATTTAATTGWATTTATTTTTTCTATGATTATATATATACAGTATTTATAAATCATAGAAAAAATAAATACAATTAAATCTTGATTAAAATGTCATTTTATTCAAAATAAATTTATTCAAATAATKTWTTTATTGAATATATRTATGAACTAATGTTAGTATCATTTTTAGTACAATTACTGCTGTAATTATATTTTGTTTTGAAATAATATGAATAAAATATATGAATAAATATATWTTTTTATTAATTACTAAATATCGTGTTAAATTAATTAATTAATATATATATATATATATATATATTTATGATATATATATATATATATATATATATAATTATAACAATCAATGTATATTTTGACATTTAAATCAGTACATTATATAAGTAATAACTAAAATAGTATAATAATATTAATAACAATTTAATAATTTTTTATAACTAATTAACTAAAAAAAAACAAACAAACAAAAATATGATAATTAAATTTTATTCAAACATAATAATTGCCATATATTTAGTAATATGTTTACTAAAATTATTGATTGGCAATTATTTTCAAAAACCACTAAATGAACTGGCTGAACAATTTGAACAATTTAATCGACAAAATTGTATAACAATTTTTGATAGTTTTGATAATCAATATACAGGCAAACCATACAATTGGAAAACTGTTTGGAAAGCATTGCTATTGAAATTGATTTTATTTATAAATATAATTAGATTTATGATACCATCCATGACTAACAATCCCCATCATTTGGCACTGGTATGCGATTTAACATCACTTATAGGCGGCAATTGGCTAATATCGCTAGTATTTAGTTTATGTTTTATATATTTGTGGCTAAATATTACAATTTGGATGAATAAGGACTACAATAGGCATAGATTCTGGCAATATATGTATGCATTGAAATATCAACGATTAAAATATCCAATTAATAAACAAACCAATGATTTCTATTTATTTATATTAAATTTATTAACTAATATACTGTATATTTATTATTATATCGTATCGTTAATTGTTATCCTATTTACCACATTATTATCTATAATATTATTTAAACAAAATTCATTGATACAGGTAATTGCTAGTTAATAATAATAATAATATAATAATAATTTAGTTAATAAATTATTTGATTATTTATATTATTTAAATAAAAAGTTTTATAATTTTTATTTTATTTATACATAATTATCATAAATAATTTATTGATTTTTATTTTATCTAWAYATATATATATATATATATAGCTACCAATACTAATATTATGGCAAATCAATACTATTATCACTGTAGTACATAGTGTAGCAATTATCGGCTATTGGACGGCCATAATAGTGGTATCGGTTGGCCATTTGGTAATCAAATTGTTTGAAGTAAACAAAAAATTCAATCAGGCCTTCGGTACGGCCGATACTAGACTAGTGTTGCTGGCCATCCCTGAGCACCAGTATGTTAGCAAACTAATCGCAATGGTCAACCAGTATCTTAGTTCATGGCTAGCAGTATCCTATTATCTATGGTATTCAATTTGTGTACTAACCTTATACTATCTATGGCACTATCAATTGCATCCAATCTATCTATTAATATATTATTTTATATTAAATTGCCAAATCAATATGGGTTTGCATCTGGGTATATTGATTATTATGTTCAAAAAACTAGCCCACTGGCCACTGGTAGGTATGCGCCAGTATCTGTATAAACGGCAATCAATTGTATTACTGAGAGATAGACTGACTATACAGTTATATATTGAACAGTTGACTACTAATACTATTGGGTTTTATATAAGCGATTGGTTTCCGATTAATAGTTTATTACTATTTCAATACACATTTTTCCTATTTAATGATTATATATTATTTATGACATTATTTGGTAACTAATAATAATTATTATTATTAATACAGTTAATTAATAAATTAACTATTTTAGCTATTATTGTAATTATTGTACTAACACTAAAATTATATAAAATAAAGCAATTTATAATTACTGAAAAAAAWATTTATTAATAATTATTAATTTTTAATTAATTAAGCAAACAATTTATTTATTTTTTTATTTTTTATTATATATATCTAAAATAATCAATCATTAATAATAGTTAAAACAATTTATTGCATTTTGTTTTGTTATTATTATTTATATATATATATATATATATATATATATAATCAATCATTAATAGTTAATAAAAAATAATAAACATATTAAAATTTTTGTAACTATTATTTAAGTTATAAATTGGTATTTATTTSTATATATATATATATATATAAATTTTATAATAAARYAATTTGTAATTAATTGTAAAATTATTTATTATTAATAATTATTACTTCAATTTTTAATTAATTATGCAAACAATTTATTGTATTTTATTATATTTTATTTGTTGTTTATTATTAATAATCAGTCATTAAGTTAAAAAAAAATACTAACAAAATATTATTATTGTTAAAAAATATTATTGAAATAATTTTGTTGTTATTTCACTGAAAAAAAATCTATTACTACTATATCTATCTACCCGTTCCTATGATTTAGGCCCAGTGCCAGCTCAACAATATTGGTACTGAGAAAAAAATCACTGGCCACTACATTCAGACACTGGCCGGGCCATCGTTGGCCAAACCACTGGCCGTACCTACTGTTGGTCAACTGGGCCAACGATCGTAGACTTTTATATTTTTGTTTGATTATACCCTCGATATTAGGTGTTAGTTCAGCCATTGCTGACCTCAAGGTATGCCTACTGTCCTCCTGGCATAGTGTCTCGTCAAAGTACTTGACCAACTCGTCCAAGTCATCGGCATCGGCCCACTGGTGCCTGACGTTAGGCCACAACAGTCCGCTGGACAGGTATTTATCGTAACTCATGTCAAAACCGAGTAATACACGTTTGTTTTGACCGATCAGTTCATTGACGGATACATTATAGCCTAGACTGGGTATAAAACAACAACAAAAATGTTAGATATATAGAGTATATATTGTACATATATATATCAGGGTTTGGGTGGGGTATAGGGTGTGGTATAGGGTGGGGTAAAATGGCAAAAAAAATCTAAAAAATGTTTGGCTGGGGGGAGTAGGTTGGGGTAAACTTTTTTGTTATTTTGCATTTTTAAACGACAATTTTTTTTTTGGCCAAATTTGAGTAAATTCCCACTAAATTCCCACTAAATTCCCACTAAATTCCCACTAAATTCCCACTAAATTCCCACTAAATTCCCACTAAATTCCCACTAAATTCCCACTAAATTCCCACTAAATTCCCACTAAATTCCCACTAAATTCCCACTAAATTCCTATTAAATTCAAACTAAATTCCAACTAAATTCCTATTAAATTCAAACTAAATTCAAACTAAATTCCCACTAAATTTCTATTAAATTGCCACTAAATTCCCTTTTATATATAWAGCCAAATAACTAACTAATTAGGACTAACCTGAACGGTATCATCAGATCCCTGAGCTCATCGCTAACTAAATCAAACCATTCCCTAAATCTTGACCACAATATATCCTCATCATCTTCATCTTCAAACCCGTTGACAAATGCATGAAAATCAACCAAAACTATCTCATGGGGTGCCGCCATCAAAAACTCCCTGATCTGCTGGCACAGTGACCTTACTGTCAAGTTTGTACGATACAAACTATGGACAATCCATAGCCGTTCCGTACTATCGGTAACATTATGATAGCCAACCCTTAGATCCATATAACGGATACCATAAACCAATTGATTGTAAATACATTCATCTTGTGTTATGACAAAATTTTTTAAATCTAATCAATAAAATTTATATTTTTTAATTATTAATATATTTTTTTTTAAATTTTAGTGAAAATAGTAATAATTTTATAAATTTTAAGTTTATTTCTAGTATTTATTTTTTTTTAAACAATATTGTTTATATCAATAATCCTATAGATATATATTTAGATATTTAATATTTTTTTTTTGATAATTTTTTTAATTATTTAATTATATAATATTTTTTTTTAAATTTTACTGAAAACAATATTAATATGATAATAAATTTTAAATTTATTTCTAGTATTTTTAAAAAATAATTATATAGAATATTGTTTATAACAATAATATCTATAAAAACTGTATAAATATATTTAGATATTTAATGTTTTTTTTTTGATAATTTTTTTTAAACTATTTAATTATATAATATATTTTAAATAATAATTATAATTACACTATGTATTAGATAAGGTATGATATATTAATAAATTTAATATATTATTTATCTCAAAAAATTATCATTATTTTATAATAACACACAMACATAGACATACATACATTAATACATACATACACACACACACACACACACACACACACACACACACACATACACACACATACACACACACACACTCACATACATACATACATACATACATACAATTACATAGGACTTACCATCTTTTATATTAGGATCATATTTTTCATAACTACCCGCATCGTGAGTACCCGGTATGACCAGTTCGGTCAGTGGTCGGTCGCCTATAATCGGCAAACTATTTTGCATCCAAAACGGATTGTTTTTCATACAATTTTTAGACAAAATCATATTGTTGTGTACATAAGCAACATAATAGCCCAGACACTGTTGGGTTAGTTTACCGGGGATAGTCGTAAAGTTATAATAGGGGAACTGTATGTTTGTCCTTATGTAAGTTACATATATATATTGTTTTAGTTTAATTAAGTTAATTAACATTATTATTACTAGTATTACTTACAAATTATCACCATTTATACGTTGATCGACCATAACTTTAGTGATGGGTTGGGTTCTGTTCAGGGGATCGGTAGTATAGATACCCAACCAATCGTTTTCATTATTTTCGGGTGCATTTTCCCAATGAATTTCCAGCTGTCGTTGGACTGTCTTATCAACCAATGGACTGACTGTTAGCCAAACATTAGTTGTCGACTGGAGTTGACCTTTAAATTTGATTCACAAAAAATAAATTAAAAAAAAATTTAGCAATAAATTGATTGATTTAAACTAAAATTAATTATGACTTACCCATTATAAAGTTGTTATTACCAATAAATATTATGATAAACAATAAATAGTTACAACAAATTAATGATTTGAAATACATTTTATTTATTGTAATTTTTTATTAATTAAACTTAAATAACAAAATTTTTAATTTTAAATAAATAAATAATAATTTAGTTTGTATTAAAACGGTAATAATAATTATTTTATTTATAAGCAACTCTCRTATCTAATATTATTAATATTATTTTAAATCTTATTTTTTTAAAAATAATTATTACATTTAAAAATCCTGTTTTACTATATATCAGGTGTTTATCAGTAAAAAATAATACATATTAATCATTATATATATATTATATATACTGTATATATATATCATGAAATGGGTGTCCACTACCTGTATATCACTTGAATTAGTTATTTATTATATAAAATATTTATAATGAAAAAAATTATATCTTAATTGAACAGACAATAACTTTCACTTACATTAGTTATATATATAAAAAAAAATCAAATAAATTGTCATAACTTTTTGTACAATTTGTATAATTTATAAATAATATTTTAGATAATAATTAAAATGAAAAATATTTTACTATTGTATTGTTTTTTTTTAAATAAAACGATAATATATTGTAAAACATTTTTTTTTATAAAATATATTGTCCGGTGACCACCGGCTATTCGGCGGATTCAGGCCAGCCGATGGTCAACCTCTTGATCAGTGATGCTTATCACCGACCAACACTTATATATACCTTACAATATAATATTTAACTTACTATTAAGTAATCGGTAGCCACAGTTATTATTAATTAAATAATAATATTTAATTAATAAATAACAATTATTTTATAGTAATCGGTAGCAGAAAGTTCAATGAGATTAACAGTTTATTAATAAATAATAATTTATTAATAATAACCACTTTATTATTAGATAACAATAAATACTTTAGTAATAATTAACAACTATTTTATTATTAAATAATAAACAATTTATTAAACAGTTAATTTAGTATTATTATTATAATAATAATTTCAATAATAATCGGTTAAATAAGTTATAAATTTATCATAATTTTCATGACATTAATTGCTGAGACCCGACGCCTGAATCAAAACTGTATTATAAAATACAGTTTATTTTATAATAAAAATTATAAATTTAACTAAAACATATAAGGTATATTCATATAACACCTTATATGAAACATCCTGCTTATTTATATAATATAAAACATTTATAAATAATAATAATTTAAAGTATATGTAATTTAAAATAAATAAATATTGCTATTCATTTCATTGCCCGACCCTTAGATATTTGAGTCCCTTCAAATAAATTACCAATAGTCGACGTCCGATTCGTTGCTTTCAGTTTGTTTTTTATTCATTTCTTGTTCATCAGAAAAATCTATCTCTTCAATCAGCGATTCATTCCATGGTTTCAATTGTCTTATGTTAACATTCTTATGTTTTGAGTTTGTATTTTGTAAGTCTTTTATTTTACAGACTAATTTATTATCATATAGTTTTATCACTTCATACGGTCCTATGTATTTAGGGAAGAACCTTTCTGACATCCCTTTGACTCTCGGTTTTATTTTATAAGCAACTCTATCACCTATTTTATAAGTTGTTTCACTTTTGTTGTAATCATAATTAGATTTTTGCAAATCTTGTACGTCACGTAATCTGGTCTTTACAATTTCTCGGGCTTCTATTAAATCCTGTATATAACAAGCATTTGTTTCATATACAGCTTTTTTATCAATTATCGCTTCACTAGGAAGTCTTGCTCGTCTTCCATAGACCAACTCAAACGGTGTTAGTTTAGTTGAGGATTGTTTAGCAGTATTATACGCAAATACAATCTTAGGCAACATTTCGTCCCAGTTCCTGAATGCGCTGTCCAAGTAGTGAGACAGTAGTTGGGTGATCAGTCCACACGATCTCTCCGCCTGGCCATTGCACTGTGGGTGGTACGGTGTTGTGAACGCGTGTTTTACTTCAGTTATATTCATTAGTTCTTTGACAATACCAGCCGTCATCTCCCGACCATTGTCTGTGATGATCTTCCTGACATATCCATGTCTATTAAAGAGTTCATCTTTTAACCAGTTTACAATAGTGATTGCATTCTTATTTGGTACCGCCTTCGCTTCAATCCACTTCGTAAACAAATCAACAAATACTATTACATATTTGTTACCACTATAAGATTCGGTGAGTGAACCAAGTAAATCCATTCCACAGATTTCAAATGGTTCTGTTGTGATTATACTTTTTAATAAACCCGTCGGTTTATTGTAATCTCTTTTAAATTTTTGACAACTTTCACATCTAGCGACATATTTTCGCACAGATTTTTCCTGGTTTGGCCAATAATATCGTTCGCTTACTTTACCGTAAGTCTTTCCAATGCCCATGTGTCCACCAGTCGGTTCATCATGGCATTCTTTTAAAACAGTTTCTCTTAAACTTTTTGGTAAACACAATAGTAGCTGTGAATTCCCTACTATGTCATGTGTTAGTTTATACAATACATCATTTTGTATTCTGAATTTTTTTATTTCTTTGTCATCGCGATTAGTTAAAATATTTTCTTTTATTTTATTTATTATTGTTGAACACCAGTTGTCTTTGTGTTGTTCATTTTTAATATCAACTTCTTCATTAATAATGAGGACAGGAAACTCTAATTCATTGTCAGTTTCATCTGAATCAATTTGATTATTAGCTTTTATACGACTCATGGCATCCGCGTTACTATGAATTTTACCATTTTTGTATTCAATAGTATACGAAAATTGTTGTATAATAAGTGACCATCGGTTAAGTTTAGAATTAGGGTTGCGTATTCTTGGTAGATAGCATAGTGCACAGTGATCTGTCCTTATTATGACATGAAAACCAAATAAAAACTCCCGTAGCTTTTGTAGTGCCCATACAATAGCCCTTAATTCTTTTTCCGAAATTGAATAATTTACTTCAGCGTCATTAAATAGCTTAGATATATATGCAATATTTTTCTCTTTGCCATTTATTTCCTGTGAGTATACCGCACCCATTGCATATTGTGATGCATCGGTGTATAAAATATTTTTAGCCGTCGGATCATATAGTCCGATTATAGGTTCTGACAATAGTTTATCTCTTAGCGTTTCGAATGCTAGAGTATAGTCGGGTGTCCAATTGAATTTACAAAATTTTCTTAGCAAATCAGTTAAGGGTTTTGCAATTTTTGCATAATCTTTAATAAAGTTTCGATAGAATCCAGTTAGTCCAAGAAACCTTCTGACATCTTTTTGTGTTGTAGGTTTCGGATAGTTAATCAAAGCATTTAAATGTTTTAAACTCGGTTTGATACCATCATGTGAGATAATATTTCCCAAGTATTCGATTTCTTTAGATAGAAATTTACATTTATCTGAATTCATCCTTAAATCATGTTTATCCAATCTCTCAAAGACTTCTTCGAGTTTTATTAAATGTTCATCAAACGTTTTCGAAAATACAAGTATGTCATCCAAATAACAAACACAACTCTTCCATAGTATATCTGATAGGACATACTGTAGATATCTTTGAAAACATGCCGGTGCATTGGTTAATCCAAAAGGCATTACTTTATACTGGTATAGACCATAAGCTGTAATGAATGCTGTCTTAGGTCTATCCTCAGGTGATACGGCTATTTGCCAGTAGCCTGACAATAAATCTATTGTAGAAAAATAGTAACAACCACTTAATAATTGTTGTGTTTCTGTTATTCTCGGTATCGGATGACTGTCTTTAATAGTTACATCATTTAACTTTTTATAATTAACGCAAAACCTATATTTCCCATTTGGTTTTGAGACCAAGACCACCGGGCTACTCCACGGTGAGTATGAAACTTCAATGAGATCATTAGACAACATCTCATCAATTTGTTTCTTAATTTCTAATTTTTCAAAATGACTCGTAGGATATGCTCTTTGCTTAATTGGTTTGGCATCCCCAGTGTTGATATTTAATTGAATATCTTTAGCACCTTTGATCTTATTTAATGTTGCACCAAACAAGTGTTTATACTTGTTTATTAATTTTTCGAAACTTTCATTTTTGTCATCCACAGTAGATAAAATAGTGGTTAAGTCGACATCATTGTCATCTTCAGATTTATCATCGACAAAATTGACTCTATTTATAGAGATATCTTTGTTAGGTATTTGATAAAACTTCCCAATTAAGGTATTTGCTTGTATTCTAAAACCATAATTTTTAGAATTATAGACCAATATTTTAAGCATTCCCCACTTTAATTCAATTAACGTTGAATTAATACTTAAATTTGTTGTATTTAAGAAGTGTTTATTTGGTATAAAATAAACAAAATTGCGATCAACTTTAGGTAAGTCTGATACAACTTTAATTTTTTTAATTGAATTTTTCTTAAGCAATACATTTTTGAATGTAAAGACTTTAAAACCGCTTGAATTGAGTTTCGGTGGTGGTAAATTGATTACATTATTCTTCAAATCAATAACCACTTTATTTAATTTTAAGAAGTCTAGTCCAATTAACATGTCGTCTTGCATATTGTTATAGATCATAAATGTATGTTCAAAGGTTTTCTCTTTAAGAACAAACTTAAGATCGATCGATTTGTCTAATATGTGTAGACTATGATCCAATAACCTTATTTTATGTTGTTTATGATCATCCGATTGTACATCAAGTGATTCTACAATACTTTCTTTAATCAACGAGACAGTACTTCCTGTATCAACGACAGCGTTTATAATATGCGATTCGACTATTATTGGAACTTTTATTATTTCAGTTTTATCAGCAGTCGTAAAGTAAATACATTCGTTAGTCATTTCTGGATATATACTGAATGGTAAGTGTGTTTCTTCTTCGACAAAACTATCACACTCAACTAGTTTTGTCTCGGACTGTTTCCCTGAAACTTTTTATCCTCGATTTCAGGACAGTCTCGACGGTAATGTCCTGTTTTACCACACTTATAACAAACATATGCTTTGTTATCTTGTTTAGTAGTTTGAGGTTTAGTAAAAGTTTTTCGTTTATTCTCATCTCTTACTTCTCCTTGTCTTTGTTTCGGTTGATACTTGTTTGATCCAATTGATGTTTCTTTCAATTGTTTCATCACCTTATCCGCCACAACTGAAGCTAAGTCTTGCTTCGGTTTATTTTGTTGTTCAGTTTTATTAAACTGTTTATTTTTAAATTGAAATGAAGTATTCTTATTTTTATTTTTATCTGACTTGTCATCATGAACGTACTGCACGCGCCCAAATTTAGGGCGGTTATCGTATTTACGTTCATCTTTGTCCTTCTTCATTAAGTCATCACTTCTTTTAATTACTTTGTTTAATGCTTCAATAGTTTTGCATTCGTAAGTGATTAGTTGACGATTGACTTCTCGTCTGAGTCTCGGTTCTAGATTGTCAATTATCATCTGTATCGACTCACAAACCTCCATATTAGGAGCATATGTATCAATCAAAGCCAGAATTTCATAGAAATAGTTTTGAAACGGTTCATTTTGTTTTTGTTTACGAGATCTGATTAGACCAATTGGTGATTTTACGATAAAAGTATCGTAAAATTTTTCCTTCAAAGCATCCAAAATTTCAGTTAAAGTAACATCAGTTTTTAGACGTATTTCTCTTATATAGAAATATTTAGCCGCTGGACATTCCTCGAATGCGCCATACAAATTGGCCACTTCCTCTTCAGGAGTCCACTTTCTCATACGACTAACAGCCTTATATTCTTGAGACCATAAGGTAAAGTCTTTATCATCAGTCAGCTTAGGTATCGCTATTCTATGACTTTCTCTAGACATAGCGTGTAATGCAAACGGATTTTGAGTCGGCGCTGATGGTCTGAATCTCAGTTCACCTGAATGGTGTGCCGTAGCCATTGAGTCGCTGGCGGCTGAGTTTATTTCGTCATAGGTTACACTTTCGTCTGGTTGTTGAAAATGTCCAGTAGTTTCATCAGTAGCCATCTTTAATCAATTACATAAATACACAATTAATGCTGTAACTTATTTTATTGATTAAATATAGATTAAATATTGATTATAATATTTGAGATTAAATAATTTTAATTAAATAAACAATTGGTTAAATAATTTAATAATTAAATATGTTTAAATAATAGATTTAAATTTAAGCCATGGTCATCATCTCGTAATCATTTATGTTTCCAAAGTGAACGTTTTGTTTGTTTCTGTTTCGACGTTTATTCTTCGTAAAATTCAACTTCAGTTCATGAGATGTTAATCTCGTTGGTAAGTCAATAGTCTCAGATATTGAACTGAGGCTGCGTCGCGACATACTTGGAGTTTTGATATAGTATCCAACTATAGCATCACCAAAATTGACCATAGTAAATGAATTTGGTTTTCCAATTGTTTTGTATTTCAAATCCTTTACTTTACAAAAAACTCTTTGATTGACTCTTTTAATAGGTATCCCGTGTTCATTCATTCCCTCGATGAACACTAAGGCTTGCAATTGATAGCAGAGTTCTTTGTCTTCATCACGAGTGATAACCCATTTGTTTTTAACATTAGGTATGTTAATTGATTTTACAAATGTTAAATCCATTTCAATCTTAAAGTTAAGATAAATTAATTCTGGTTTACTGAAAGCCAAGTAGTTTACATTATGTGAGTGACTCACAAATAGTGTAAATTTATCATCAACACTTTCATAATCATAATAGTTGGTATGACCACCCCAGTATTCATTGAATACCAGTTTTCGGCCAAAGCCATATTTTATAAATAAAATCAGCATTACAACCAATAGAATCAAAAATATAATTTCTATCATTGCGGTTGCTGATGATAGTATTGAGAGTATTTCATTCTTCAGGTAAGTAAACGGGTTTAAACGTTCAATGAATGCAGGCATTCCACGAACAGGTTTCGGAATAGTAATCACAAATCCGGCGCCCAATAATCGAAAATATCGAGTATAAGTAATAAATCCAAATATCATTACAAACGTAGTCAACATTTGAATGAATTCTCTTATGTTTGCAACGTACGACCAAAACATAGATTTAGTTTTGACTTCATATAGATTGCTTTCAATGTCTTTGATAATCTCTTTAATTGCCTGTTGAATTATCATTGACTTTTTTGAAATTTGTGTCAATTGGCCATCGCTGAGTACAGAGTTTCTGTGAATTAATGCAGTTTTATTAAACACGATGTCCAAATTTTCAAGTATTGATTTCGGAATCGGATCGAACCCTTCAGCAAGTCGTTTGCTTATTTTATGTATGAGACTTGTTTTGTACGACACATGTTGCATATAATGTGTAGAGTTAATAACCTCTGTGTAGGGTGCCAATAGGGTTTGACCAGTTTGTTCAATGAATAAATCACAGTTTGTATTTAGTATTACCACGTCGCACCAAGATTGAATGTAGTTTTTAGTCGGAGTCTGGCGTCGACAGAGTTCGACATAATAAGGAACGAGTTGTTTATGCATAGCATACGTGTGTTCACTGACTGGTATTACTTTATAATCATTATCTTTACGGTACATCACACTACAACGTTCAATGATTTCCTGTTCATCCCAGTCAAATATAGCCTTAGAACAAGGAGTAGGACTTTGCAGAGTCGTCGGAAAGTAAGTATAGCATGTTTTTATACCAATTGTGTTTAAGCAATCCAGCGATTGTTGCATTATTTCATAATCAAGCCTACCGCTAACTTCATTGAAAAGCCAGCTAACGTCATTTAAACCAAATGAAATCAATGTATCGTTATTATTCTCGGTACTAAATTGACAATCATTTTTATCGCACGGAATTGGAAAGAATGATGGTTTTATGATCGTATATTCATTCTGCACGTGTAATGGTTTGATTGGTATTTGAATGTGTAAATACAGGTATCCCTTATTATCGATCACTTTGAAGTAACTACCGGCTAAAGGTAACTGATAGTATAGTCCAAAATCTTTGTCAGATAATGCCAGTTCATATCTAGGTGGTAGATTATTTTTAATATAAGTTAAAACATCTTTAAGTTTATCAAAACTTATTAATTTCTTTGGTAATTTTCCATTATTTAACTGTAAAAATATCAAATCCCATTCGCGAAGTGTATCCAAATGCAAATTCATAATTTGTTGCATTGATATTGCTTGAATTGATAACACATTGTGTACGTGTTGTATTTGAGCATTAAGTTGAATATACGAAGCCATTGACTCGATTTGCAAATTCATTGATTCCTCAATTTGTTTAATCTTTGTGTCCACAGTTTCCGCTAGGTTTCCAACAACCTTTGCCAATAATAAGGTTTGATTTGCTAGTTTAACTACATTTTTTTGTAAGTTACGCATAGTAGCTTCGAGTTCTTCAACTCTATTTTGTAAATTCCTATTCGAAAGCCAACTTGTGAACGCACCCGCTAAACCACCAACAATTAGTCCACCAAGTGCTGCTAATCCAATAGAAAGTGTAATCGGTTCCCTTTTTACTCGATTGTGAGTATTGAAAAATTCTTTTCTTGAATTTTCAATTATTTCAAGTGTATTTTCATATAAACCGTTGTATAATTTATAGATATCATCACACATGTGACTTCCATTGTTTTTCAATGGTGGTGTATCCCTAGCTCTGGGAGCTGTTGATTCTATTGGGTACTGGTAAACAGTGAAGTTTAATATTTCTCGAGTTATTCTATCCATGTAGTATTCCACTATTGGGTATATATCATACCATCCCTCTTCCTGAGTTGTTTTCACAAGCAAATATCTTCTATTATTTTTACATTCCTCTCTCGTAATATTAGGAGTTCTTTGAAACATTTGTTTACATTTTTCCTCCATATTTGATAAATTTATGACGGGAAAGTCAGGTAATTCTATACGCATAAATACGTCCCATGATTTCTCAAAAATAAGCGCTGTTCCTGTTTTAATAAAATTTATACCGTTGACTGATGTATTAATCAAATAAGTATCATTAGTAAACTTTTTTGTTGATTTTGAAATTTGCTCAACACGATTACTATACATGAACCCTTTCACGTTACCACTCTTTTTAGATTTTATGAAATTCTTGAATCGATCTGGCAATCGGTTGAATTCTGAGAAATCTTCAACAATTAATCTTTGTGTTGTGTTTACAGTTATACTCTTATCCACATTTAATTTTAGTGAGGTATCATTGATTGATTGTATAGTTGTATTTCCAGTAGAATTTTGTTGTGTCAAAGAAATATTTACAAAACTTTTTAAAGTTGAATTAAAGTTTTCCACATTTTCATTTGAATAATTTAACTCGAGTTTAGTATCAGTACCAATATCGGTAATATTGTCCAGTAGAGATTGTACAGTATTAGTAGGATTGTTCAATAACGATGATGTTGTAGTATTTTCCAAATCAATAGAACCAGAAGTAGTAATTTCAACTTTAGCTTTGCCTTTAGCATACGAACCAAGTCGTGTACCACGTTTGACCACATAATGATTTTCAATAAATGTAGTCGATATAAGTAAGTAATACACAAGTTTAACTTTAAAACTTTTATTCATAATTAAATAAAGTTAAGTAAATTCATAACATTTCACAACTAATTGCGTTTAAAGTTAGGGTTGTCTGTTTTAAAGGATTGTCGTATCCATTCATACGTTCCATTTATAGGCATGATTTCATTGAGCATATACTTCACATAAATTTTAGCACAGTTGCGCGCATCACTGATAGGATTGTGTCCGACATCTGGTGTCATCTCTTGAGTCTGCTTCCGTAGTAATACATAACTTAAATACACTAAACCAATTGGCTGACCACTGTTGTCCATAAAAATATTTTTCAAATCGATTATTTGATTATCAGTTATAAGCCTTGATAATTGAAGACATTTTAAGTCGTTTACAACATCAAGTCCAACAATAATTTTATCTCTTAATATTTCATTAAGTGTTTCATTGACCTGAGTGAAAGGCACAGCTCTTTCGCCATGAAGTGTCGGGTGTAGACCTGACCATCGAGTCATATAGCTTTTTATTTCTTCGCGTTGATATTGAAATTTTGCGGCATATAATAATTGATTTGCATTTCGATTTAAAATTTTAATTTCATGAAATGCTATAACGGCTACATAACCCGCAAGCAGCTGGTTATCGTTGCCTTTTAATTTCTCGACATCGATAGCGACATATTTATATTTATTGATAATCTCTTTGTTAAATACTAAACCTTGTCGTCCACTTGACGTACCTTTAATTTTGATTGATTTTCCTTTCCCACAACTTTTTTCTGTGTGGCCATCTTCACCACAACGATAGCATCGGAAACAGTCATATATGTGATGCTTGTGTTTAAAACCCTTTTGTTTGCATTTACCACAAAAATTGAAAACTCCATATTTGTCTTTTACAACATATTTATTTTCTATTGTTTTATTTTCTGTTTAATTAGAATACAAGATTTGTTTACAATTTTATTGATTTATTGATAGTTTTAATTTTATCAATAGACAGAATTTTAGTACAGTAAATTCTGTGAAACTCAGTTAATAGGTCACGTTTAGCTTGAGTTTCAGATTTAGACTTAAGATTAATATGTATATCTAACTCATAAATATCCAACACACCTTTGAAACGGCCATCAACTTTATCGTTGACTATACTTGAATAAGTTTCCACACCATAAACTTTGGTTAATCCGCGAAAGATATCCTTTGATGGTTTCTTAAGCTTTGATCGGTTATCTCTTGTAACAGTTATGCTATCCGGATTTAGAATAGCACTACGGTAAGTGTCTCCAACTTTTACAAAGCGCGAGTCTTTGTCGACTTTGTGATTGTTTAGATTGACCACATGACCGAACCCTGATTGTGAGACATAAATAATTTTTGTTTTTATAACAGCAATGTTTACAATTGTTTCAACAACCGGTATATAATACTCCAATGTTTGAGTATATTCATTATAAATTTCGATTTGCTTTGGTGCAGATATAACAATCAACTTGTTACCACTTATCTTTAAGTGTGTAACACCTTTACCGATAGTCGTAAATGAACGGCTAGCGCTTGCTTTGAATCCTAGATTGTGATAAACAGCTATTACATTACTAATAGCATTACTATTAGTAGATGTAACTCTATCAGCAATATAGCAAAATCGATGGCCAATAGCCATGGACATCCTATCACACACACGGGCATCAATGTTTATGTGATACAATCGATATATCTCCTGAAACATTCCGTGATTGAATGTAAACGCAACAACAGCTATGCGATCGGGAAATTGTATTAGGTATGGAGTGATTTTACTGAAGTCTATATAGTCTAGCAACGTAACAGATTTGATAGTCATATTCAAGTTTACAAGTGGTCGTATTCCAGTAAAATGTCTGTTGACCATGTTTAGCCTCATTACTTGGCCATTACGTAGAAACAGTAGCTTGAAAACTACCTCAGTAACAACTTTAACAACAGGTATGAACAGGTTTTCAGTGTGTATAACCTTTCCTGTAATGTCATCGAATTGACAAATTTGTGCCGAACTGTTTGCAATAATAAAATCCTTTGGGCATTTAGGCTTAATTTCGTCAACAGGTCCTTTGATACTGAGATACCTTACACTTTCTGGCTGTTCGTTGTCATACTTGTACTTATAGATGCGTCCATTTTTGCACCCAATGTACATACCGTCATTAGATACTACAAATGTAGTAACTATTTTGTCGGATACATACGAATAACGTTTTGAATTTGGCTCCCTTTTCGGTAGATTTTCATTGTCTCGATAAGTAATTTCAAATTTTGCCCGATTGTATTTTTGTAATAGATAAAATTTATCGGTACGTTCGGGTTTGTTGGTTGATTTATCCGCGTCTCCGCCAACCTTAGTTTGCAAAGTGATGGTAGCATTTGAAGACTTTTTGTTTGTTTTGTCATCACGGGATTGTTTGTTTGTTGGTATCTGTTTATTAACAACAACTTGATCAGCAGATTTAGTTTGAACAACTGAATCGGTTGATGTAGATTTAGTTGCAGACACCCCTTTGTTCAAAGACTTATCAGAAGTCGAAACCACTGACCGAATTTTTTTGTTTGAATTTTTTTGTTTATTCGATACGTTTGATAGCTCTCGTTTATGTGAACTCCTTTTATAGGTTTTAAGCCGCCGGTTACGGTGACCGTCTGGTTGGTCATCAACAGTTGGACAACTCAAACCGCTGTCAACTTGGACACCAACATCTGTTTTATCATTAGTATCAGCAATAGTGTTAAGTTCCGACATCATCTCTGATATCTCAATTGTCTCTCCGTTGATGATTGCATTGATTTCATCCGAGACAGATACATAATCAATACCAAGTGCTTGACAGATAACTTGCTGGACGTAATCTTGAGTTCCAATATTTATTGTATTATCGTCAGCTCCTGTTTGCAACTCTGGTTCATTGGTTATCGTCACTGTTATTTCCTCGAGATTTGGATCCATTTTACAATTTCTGAAATTGTAGATAAAATTAATGTCTTGCGATCAAAAAAAAATTCAAGGGTATTTTACAACCCTAGTCCGTCAGCGACGGATTAAAAAAAAAATTGTACGCTTTCCTCAAGCCGACTGAGTCATCAGGTTATCTCTAACCCGACCCGTTAATTGGTATGACTCAGTTGTGCAACTCTATAATTACTGTCAATCCCTCGACAAGTAATTACAATTGCTTTAAAAAAAACCAAGCGAGTGAGGATTTTCATCCCACACCGCCGCCAACCACATGTCCGGTGACCACCGGCTATTCGGCGGATTCAGGCCAGCCGATGGTCAACCTCTTGATCAGTGATGCTTATCACCGACCAACACTTATATATACCTTACAATATAATATTTAACTTACTATTAAGTAATCGGTAGCCACAGTTATTATTAATTAAATAATAATATTTAATTAATAAATAACAATTATTTTATAGTAATCGGTAGCAGAAAGTTCAATGAGATTAACAGTTTATTAATAAATAATAATTTATTAATAATAACCACTTTATTATTAGATAACAATAAATACTTTAGTAATAATTAACAACTATTTTATTATTAAATAATAAACAATTTATTAAACAGTTAATTTAGTATTATTATTATAATAATAATTTCAATAATAATCGGTTAAATAAGTTATAAATTTATCATAATTTTCATGACATTAATTGCTGAGACCCGACGCCTGAATCAAAACTGTATTATAAAATACAGTTTATTTTATAATAAAAATTATAAATTTAACTAAAACATATAAGGTATATTCATATAACACCTTATATGAAACATCCTGCTTATTTATATAATATAAAACATTTATAAATAATAATAATTTAAAGTATATGTAATTTAAAATAAATAAATATTGCTATTCATTTCAATATTATAATAAAATGTAATGATATATAATAAGTATTTGATTTTTTTTTTGATTAAAATTTTCGATATTATTATTTAAGTAATATTTATTTGTATAAAATTTATACTATAAATTATATAATAAAACAATTTGATATTATTTTTAAAATTATTTATTACTAATAGTTATTAAGTAAATAAAAAAAAATTGTTCAATAAAAAATTTATTGCATTTTATTTTTATTATTTTTTTTATTAATCAATCATTAAGTCAATAAAAAATAATAAATACATTTATAAATTAATGTATTATTTAAAATATTTTTTTCACGGAAAAAATCTATTACTATATCTACCTGTCCTACGATTTAGGTCAAGTGCCAGCTCAACAATATTGGTACTGAGAAAAAAATCACTGGCCACTACATTCAGACACTGGCCGGGCCATCGTTGGCCAAACCACTGGCCATACCTACTGTTGGTCAACTGTGCCAACGATCGCAACGATTTATACTTTAATTTGATAATACCTTCAATAGTCGGTGTCAGTTCAGCCATTGCCGACCGTAAGGTATGCCTATTATCTGGACATAGGGTCCGATCAAAATACTTGACCAACTGGTCCATACTATCTGTTTGGGCCCATTGGTGCCGGACGTTAGGCCACAGTAGTTCACTGAACAGGTATTTACGTGAATTCATGTCAAACCCTACCAAAACACGTTTGTTTTGACGGATCAGCTCATTGACAGTTACACCATAGCCTAGACTGGTTGTACAAACTAAATTAGTTAGATATATAGAGTATATACTGTATATAACTTATATATTTATATCAGGGTTGCTAAAAACTTCAGGGGGTGGGGTATAGGGTGGGTAAAAAATGGCAAAAAACTATTTAAAAAAAAGTTTGGGGGGGGGTATAGGTGAACATTTTTTATTGTATTTATAAACTACAAATTTTGCTAAATTTGAGTAAATTCTCACTAAATTCACACTAAATTCCTATTAAATTTCCACTAAATTCCTATTAAATTTCCACTAAATTCAAACTAAATTCAAACTAAATTCACACTAAATTCAAACTAAATTCAAACTAAATTCAAATTAAATTCAAACTCAATTCAAACTAAATTTCTTATTATATATATATATATAAAGTCCAATAACTAACTACTTGAGGGGACTAACCTGAACGGTATCATCAGATCCCTGAGCTGACCGCTAACTAAATCAAACCATTCACGAAATCTTGACTTCAATATATCGACATCTTTTTCATCAGTAAACCCATTGACAAACCGATGAAAGTCAACAATGACTATCTCTTTGGGTGCCGACTCCAGAAACTCTCTGATCTGTTCCAGGGCTGACCTCAGTGTCACATCCGTACGATACAAGTCGTGGACTATCCATAGTTTATCGCTGTCACCGCCGCGGCCGCCGCCGCCGCCATCAACATCACTGTCGGTAACATTATAATAGCCGACCCGTAGATCCAAATATCGGATACCGTAAACCAATTGATTGTATAGACTCTCATCTTGTGTTATAACAAAACCTTTTAATACTATAATTTAATTATAAAAATAATTAATTAATTAATTAATTAAATATTAATTAAGTTTATCAATAATATATWTATATTCAATAATTATTTTTATAAATAAAATATTAATACTATTATTAATTATTGATTTAATTTTAGTATTTCTAGAAAATTATAGACATTTGTTATCATTTATATTAATATTATTATTATTAATAAAATATATTAATATAATATCCGGATCTAAATTTTTTTTAGTAATTTTTTTTAAATAAAATTTAATTACTCTATTGCTGTATATAATTATAATTATACTGTATATTATTAATATTAATATACATACAGTATATACTGTTAAATAATTTATATATTATAACCCATATAATAATTACCATCTTTTGTTTTTGGATCATATTTTTCATAACTACCCGAATCGTGAGTACCCGGTATGACCAATGCGGTCAGTGGCCGGTCACCGATAATCGGCAAATTATTTTCCATCCAAAACGGATTGTTTTTCATACAATTTTTAGCAAAAATCAAATTGTTGTGTACATAAGCAACATAATAACCGAGACACTCCTGGGTTAGTTTACCAGTAGGAAAGTTACGATATGGGAACTGTATGTTTGTCCTGTTAGTTACATATATATATATACTGTATATTAGTTTTTGTTTAATTAAGTTAATTAACATTTATTATTATTATTATTACTTACAAATTATCACCATTTATACGTTGATCGACCATAACTTTATATATAGCGTGACTGTCGTCCATGGGATCGGTAGTATAGATACCCAACCAATCGTTTTGATTATTATTTTTCGGCGCATTTTGCCAATGAATTTCCAGCTGTCGTTGGACTGTCTTATCAATCAATGGACTAACTGTTAGCCAAACATTAGTTGTCGACTGGAGTTGACCTTTAAATTTGATTCACAAAAAAATAAATAAATTTTATCTTTTTTTTAATAAATAAACTAAAATTTTAGCAATAAATTGATTGATTTAAAAATTAGTAATGACATACCCATTATATTGTTGTTATCAATAAATATTATGATAAACAATAAATAGTTAAAACAACTAAATAATGATAGTATTGATGAATAGAAATTCATATTTTTTGTTTAATTATTTTATTTAAAAAAAATAAATTTGTTTCACTTTTTTTTAATTACAATTAACTAAAAATAATAAATTAATTATAAAACTGTTTTTATTAAAAAAAAAATATTTTGTATTTAATAACTTTTCATGAGATACTCTCGTAGTTATATTTATAGTATTATTAATGATATAATTGTTATTTGAAAAAATAATAATTATTATTATTATTATTCAATAACAATAGTACTGTTTTTTTTAGCAATAAAATTGTTAATCAATTATATATTAATATAAAATTTAGCATATTTTTTATATATACATTAGATGGTTGTCCACTACTACTACTACAACAATAATAATACTAAAACAATAGCACCTGTATTATACCTGTCTATATACTAGCTATGGATATACATGTATAAGTTATTTGTTTTGTTTTTTAATATCCATAACTATATACACAGGTATGTATAATACTATATGAATGGGTTATTATTATTATTATTATTATCTATTAATAAAATATATATTTATTTTAACATTTTATTTGAACAGTTGGTAACTTTCACTGCATTCAAGTTAGTAGTAGTAGTAGTAGTAAAACAACAAATAAATTGTCATAAAATTTTTATTTTATTTTTTTTTTTAAATACAATAAAATATTTTTAAAGTACTGTATAATATACAGGTATGTAATGTGTTTGTGGTAATCAAAAAAAAAAAAAAATTTATTTTATGTTTACTATTATTGTCTATTGTTTTTCAATAGCATATATACTGTTTATAATGTAAAACCTGTTATAAAATATAATTTGTTTATCACATGATGTGATGATATGTCTAACAACAAGTATTTTGTTAATTTAAAATTTTAAGTATTATTTTTCATATTATTTTAAAGTTATAAACCCTTTTGGTATTTATTATTATTTATTTTTTGGTATATATATATATCTAATGCAAACATAATATAAAATTTAGTGTTCATTCATCCCCAAAAAAAATTACATTTATTAAAATACATTAATTTTTAACAATTTTTTGTTTAAATAATTAATTTATTTATTTCAGTAAAAATAATTATATTATTAGATAAGATTTAAATGTTTTATTTCAAACAAAAAATTTAACAAAATTAATTTTTATTATTTTCATAATTTTAATAATATTACTCAAAAAAACAAAACAAAAATTATTACACATAGCTATTATTAATAATACATGTATAAACATTTATAATTATTATTATTATTATAAATAGTTATGTGTAATAATTTTTGTTTTTTTGAGTAATATTATTAAGATTATGAATTATTATTAATGTATTATTATTGAGTGTCAGCTAAACAATATATAAATATATAAATTATATATATATATATATATACAGTATATTACTATATTATACTAATTATATATATATATATATATAATACTAACAGTTATTGACTTAAAATTAATTAAAATAAATATGTACATAAACTTCAAATTCAATTGAATATTGAAGATTTCAACAACAAAAAAATAAATAAATAAAATAATAATAATAATAATTATTGATAACATTTATAAAACTAATATAATATATATATATATATTAAATATTTGTTGAGACAATAATCAAATCTAAAAATTTTTAGTGTACTTTGGAAATTGATCCCTAATTTTCAATAATTTATATATATATATATATATATATTTTTTTTTTGATTAACTCAATAGAAATCTCAATACACTAAAAACATTAGTGTCTATTTAAAAATAAAATTTATAACAAAAAAATATTAATAATAATTTTGTTTATTGAATAATTATTTAATATTCATATATTTTTTTATTGATAAAAAGATTTTTCTAATTAATTGATTATAAATAAAAACTATGTTTTTTTGTTTGTTTTATAATTATTATTTAGAAATTAAATTTATTTATATTAATATATATTAATGATAATTATATTTAAATATTTTTATTTAAATAATATCATAACTATAATAATATTTATATTTTTAATGAAATTTTAAAATAATTAATTATTTTTCAAATAAATTTACTGTAATTTTATTTTCAACAATATTTATATTAACTAATCAAACATAACTATTATTATTATTATTATTATTATTATTGTACAGTATTTCCCATTGATAAATATTATTTAACTTTCTATAACTAACTAATTTTTATATTTATTATATAACACTTTTTTTCATTAAAAAAAATATAAACCAGAAAAACTAAAGATTAATTTTTTTGAGACAAAAAAATTACATAAACCTAAAAAAATAGTTTTTTTTCCGACAAAAATATACTTTAATATAAATATTTATATATAAAAAAACAAAGATTTCATTGAATATGTTTGAAATTGAAAACATTTATATTTAAAAAAAAACATTTTTTTTAATAGTTATTTATTAGAAAAAAATAGTTATTATTTTTTTTTTAGTATTTAATAGGAAAATATTGCCATATATTATATAAACAACAAAATAACGATTAGAAAACATGTTTTATAGAAAATAAATTTATATATTAATTGATATTAAAAATATATTAATATACAGTATATAATTATATATATATAATGTTATTTTATTAATTTTATTTGTTATACATATATCAAATAATTTTTGACCATTAAATAACATTATTAATTATCATAAATATTAATTATATTTATATATTTATCAATTATGTTATTTGCAATTTGATTGATATTATTATTATTAATCATTAGCAACAATATTATGTAAATATAATTGTTTATCAATTAAAATATACTGTATATATAAAATACTGTAGTTTTTCCCAGTAAACTGTATGTAATTTTGTTTTTTTTTGTGTTATTTTGTATATAACTTATAAACAGGAAGTTATGCAGCATTTGGTGAATCATTTTAATATAAATTATTATTATTGATATTATTATTAATAATAATATGATATATAAAAATTTTTCGTATCATATTATATGATAATGCAAACTAACAAATATATATATATATATATATATATATATATATATATATATATATAGTTAGTTTGCATTATCAATGTTTGATTATTTGATTAAAATTATTATTATTATTATATATTATTATTTGTTATTATTAATCATCGATGTGTTATGTAAAGTGTAAACTTCATATTTGCTGATATTTTCATATAAAGTTTATATATATATATATATAATAAATACTATATATAATAAATACTATATATATATAATCAACTTTTATAAATTATTTTTTGTTTATTTAATTAGTAATAATTTATTTAAAAAAAAAAATTTTAAATTTTATTATTAGTTTACACAAAAACAATTATTTATTTTAGTTTTAAATAATTTTATATTTAAATAATTAATATTAATTTTTTTTATATATAAAAATTCATTATAATTTTAAACTAAATTATTCAATAAAAAAATTTAAAACAAATAATTTAATTATTATTTTCTGGTTTGAAATAGTTTTTCATTAAGTATATCTCTGAAAATTAAAATTAATTAAATATATTAACTGATATTAATATATTTATATATATATATATATATATATATATATATATATATATATATATATATATATATATATATATATATATAGGAATCCTTGAAAATTGTTGATAAAATATCAATAGATAATACAATTTATTCATCAATTGATGAGCAAATAGAGACAAAAAAATTATTAAAATAAAATTATTTATAATATTTAGTGCAAAAAAACTTAATATTTAATTATAATTTTTAAATTTAAAATAAAAACCTCATTGTAATTTAAATTATTTAATTAATCAATTTAATTGTTTATATAATTAGTTCATTGAATTAATCACTAGATATATATATGCCAATTAAATATTTTTAAATATTTTAAAAGATAAAATATATTTTTTAAAAGTTACATAAAAAGGTAATATATAGAAAATTTTTGATAATTTTAAGTTTAATTTAAGTGCATTTATTATAAAAATTAATAATAATAATAATAATTATTAATATACCTTAATTTTTTTAAAGTAAATATTAATTAAGTAATTTTTATTGATCAATAATTTATTATCAAAAATCAAAAGTTAATTTTCTATAATATATGCACACATTTAACAAAAATCAATTAATATTTTATATCAATTTAAAAATTATTAAAATTGATTATTAGCTAATTAATAAATTTTTTACATATATTTAAATAAAATTTAATTTTTAAATACAAATTCTAGTAAATTCTAAATAATTAATAAAAAAATAAATTTTTTGAATTGTAGTATTATCAATTATCACTTAAATGATATATCATTTATAATTTATCATATATATATATACATACATATATATTATATTAAAATGATATTTGTCAATGTTATCAACATATATATACTATATATTTAATATATATATATATATATATGTGACAATTTTTGCTAATATATTAAAAAAAAAATTAATTTATAAGAAAATTAAGTTAAATCACTGATATATATTGAGAGAGAGAGAGAGAGAGAGAGAGAGATGGCATGAATGACACTTTATTATTCAGTGTTTATATAATTTGGTATCTCATCTATAAATTATATATATATATATATATATATATATATATATATATATATATATATATATATTAGTTGTATATATATATATATACTGAATATTATTGCTATATATTTATTAAATCTATTAAATATATCGGACTCTGAACTAATGTATGTATTGGTAATATACTATATAACTAATCATTATATATATACTGTATATATATATATATATATATCTAATGGATATTTTTGGGAACCGATAAGTCAAGGGGGGGGATGGGAACGGTATATCAGTTTTCATATACTACTACTACTGTACTATCACACACTGACTGGTCTTTTTTCTATATAAATCATCTATAAAAAAAAATTTTTGACAAATTTATTAGCCTATTATTGGCTACGATTCAGCTCCAGTTAGTTAAACTTAAATACATACATAAGCTGCCCATATCAACCATATACCATCAATTATATTTCAAACGTTTATTTGGATGTTTTAATATATATATATAGTTATTAAAAATAGTTTTTTTTATTAAATTGTTAGTAATTGGCAATTAAACTGTCATTTGGTGAATGGTTTCCCATATATAATAAAGTGTGTCTAATAAAAAAAAATAGTTATTTTATTTTGTGTGTGTGTTTTATTAATTTATAGTTTAAGTTTTAATTAAACTAATTAACTAATAATAATAATAATATATCATAATTATAATTTTTTTTTAAAAATCAGCCATGTACATTGGTTTTAGAAACATAGCACTACTACTAGTGCTATGTTTTTCATTAGGTATGTCCTCCTCATCTAATTGTTATACAGTATATTATTATATAATTTTTAATATATATATATATATTAATAGTAATATTAAAATAGTTTAGTTGTCCAAGTTAATTTTGTTAAATTTAATTTAATTATAATAATAAAAAACTTTTATTTATAAATAATTGCAATATTTTATATATATATATATACAATATATTAAAATGCTTTTTTAAAATATAATTATGTTTTTTATTATAAATAAAAGTTTTTAAACAAAAATTACTAAAAATAAAAATATCTATAACTTTCAAAAAAAAAATTTCAATAAACTAATATTTAGTGTTTTTAATTTTGATAATAAGTAATTATCCAAAAATATTAATGAAATATCTTATAAAAATAAACATTAAATTTCAATAATAACTAATTTCAATAATACTAGTACTATAGATAAGATTAGTGATATTGTATTATTGATAATCAATAATTGATCAATGTCATTTTTTTTTGTTTCATAGTTAAATGTCAAAATTAAAATAATTAATAATTTTTTTTTTAATTAAAACTATATATATAATGAAAAAATAATACAAAAATTAAAATTATAGAAATTATTATTATTATTATTATTTAACTATAACTATATTTATAAAAAAAAAGATTAGACAAATTTTTTTTATTATACAAACAAAAAACTTGTCAAATGTCCAGACAATGATAATATTATATATATATAGATATTATTTGGTGTTATATAATTAAAATTATTTTTATAGTACTAAAAATAACCAAGGTTGTTGCCAATTGCCTATAATATTGATAGTAAAAAAAATAAAATTTAATATCATTAGTCTGTCTACAACAACAAAAAAATCAATTATTTTATTTTATATTTTTTTTTTGGCGCATATATTACATGTTTGTGTGATAATTATATATACAGTATAAACTCATATTTAATAGATAAATATTATTTTAAATAAATAATTATATTAAAAAAAAAAATTATGCGAATTAAGATATTTTTTTTAATTAATCTATTAAAAAAATATTTGTTTATATTAAATTGCTTAATAATCTAAACACATTTTTTATATATATATATATAAATTAATTAACAAATATTTTTTAAGTGCAAAATTAACACTAAAATAAAAATTATTATTTTTTTTATGATTTTCGATAATATAATAATCTTTATATTTTATTTTATTTTTTTAATTTTATTATCCAATCAAATGGATTAATTAATTAATTAATATAAACATAGACTTCAATATATATATTGATTAATAAATAATTGGCTAAAATCTCTCTCTCTCTTTCATTAAATATTATTTATATTAAATGATTTTTTTTTTAATTTTTTGGTTTTAATCACAACTATATCACGTGTTAGCTAAATGAGTCTCTCTCTCTCTCTCTCTCTCTCTCTCTCTCTCTCTCTCTCTCTCTCTCTAAAAAATAAAATAAAATATTATCAGGGAACAATGAACTGGTAGTAATTTTTATTTTATTTTATTTTTTGACAAATTTTTTCATATCTATAACTAAATAAAATAAAAATTTAATCACTAATTAATTATCCACTAATACAACATATATATATATTCAAATATATATATATATATATATATATATATATACTGTATATAATAATAAAAATTAAATTAATATATTTGTATAACAAAATAATTTACTTAAAAAAAAATTACATTTTTTAAAAACTAAACTTTCATTTTTCTAAAATTAAAAAAAAAATTTCTAAACATTTATAAGTTATTATATATATATATATATATATATGTAAATTAATAAGTTATAAAAATATATACAATTATTTAATACATTATAAAACATAATAAATTTATTAAATATAAAAAAAAATTAAAATAATTAAAACAATAAACAACATTAAAAAAATTTTTAACTTACCTATCCATATGATCTAACCCTATCCCTATCTATCTATCTATATATTTTAACACACACATACCTGGCCACTGACTGTCTATATATATATATATATAGCCACTGGCGATCATCATACCCATGAGCACAATACCGATCAAACATCAATATCATCGTTGAACAGTTACGATCAACAATATCACGACTACCATCATCATCATCCAGTTGAACCGGCCAACTGTGGCCAAGTATGTCCCCGTACAGTGTCGAAATACGGTGAATTTGAAGTCGGCCAAGTTTATACGGTAGATTTGGACGGTCAGACACAACTGTTGGTCAAAGATGGCCAACAGGTTGGCCTAAAAGCTAAAGTCGATGTCCAAGTATTGGGGCCGTGCGAGTTCACCTTGAAATTACGTGAATCGGCCATTACGGGTGATCTGCCCGATACGGCTGGTCTATCCCAGGAACTGGACTCAAGTCCGGCCGTACGTTTCGGTGCATACGACGGTAAAATCTTGGGTATATGTCCCCAGCCGGACGAACAACCGTGGACATTGAATATAAAAAAATCGGTACTATCGGCAATGCAAGTCACTACCAAAGATCTGTCACAAATACAAACCGTCGAGGAAGTAGACATTTCGGGTCATTGTACAACAATCTATAGGCCAGTATCTCCCGATACCGCTGACCAGAAAAACGTAGTACTCGAACGTACGAAAAACCTCAACAAATGTCATCTCCGTAGGAAAAACCTGTCGGGTTTCGGCAGTCGGGCAATGGCTTTGTTTACCGAATTCCTACGGGAAAACCTACCGATACTTCGGGCCCATCAAAAGTGTACCCAAGAGATCAAAGCCGGCCATTTGTTTAGCGTCCAGTGTGTTGAACAACACGAACTGGCACTGGATGACCAATCGCTGGTCAAGTCGACCCTGAATCTGCAGTTTGCTGGTAAAGCACCGGCAGCTAACCCGGCCGCCGCACCCGCACTCGACCCGAAATCGGCCCAATCGTTGTTGTTGACTCGCGATAACGATGACCAACAAGCGGCTACCGAAGCCACGACACTGGAACTGTTGAAAAAACTGTGCCTTCAAGTAAACAGCGACAAACTGGCCGCCGAAGTTACCGAATCCTATCACTCGTTAGTACAGGCGCTGAAAACCTTGCCCGACGAGGCCACCCGTACGCTGGATGCGGCCACCAAAGCATCGGCAATGTGTCCGTCACCTAAACTGCGGCAACTGTTTATCGATGCATCGGCTTTTGCCGCCAGTGATGGTTCACTGCAGACACTCATTGATGCCTTCAAATCGGACGAACTATCCGAAGGCCATATGACACTGTTGTTTTCGGTGTTGGCATTGCGTACCCGACCGTCGGAGACAACCATCGAAAAGTTTGTCACAATAATCGAGAAGCCGCACAGTTCTCGGCGATTGGTTTTCGGTGTATCGCTATTGGTTCGGTCGTATTGYCGTAAAAAYGATAATTGCGAAGAATCGSCRGCCGTCAAAAAAGTGGTCGATATAYTRTTGAAAAAATTRGCCGATAGTGACCAGGATATTGAACGTATAGCCCTGTTGAAAGCTCTGGACAATATTAAAGCCCAAAAATCGGCACCGGTTAAGTCGGCACTGTTAGGTTGGGCCGAAAAATCGGATGCCGATGCGGGTGTCCGCGTAGCGGCCATTCAAGCTCTCCAACGTATTGCCGACGACAACGTCCGCGACAAATTGATTGCCGTATTGAAATCGGGTGACTCGACACCCAACGAAGTCCGTACTCAAGCCTACCGGGCCGTAGTCCTGTCGGGCGGTGCTACCGCYGGCCAAT
>NW_026533195.1:112500-187500 GCF_028296485.1 Oppia nitens | reverse complement strand
ATAAAGACAAGCAATCGGTTACCAAATTGGATGCCCAGATCGGTTTGCGTATAGTATCCGAAATCAATTTGGTTACCCCGAATATCAATGGCCATTTGAAAGCCAACCCGTTGGCCGAACCGAAAACTTTGGTTGTCAAATGGGTCGGCCCGGTGGTCGACTATAACCTGAATGTTGACTGGGCTCGGGGTAAGTATCTGAAATTGGACAGCCAATCGGAACGTAAGGTCGATCCGAAACGTACCCTTAAAGTCGATGCCTATCTGACCCGTCAGGATGAGTCCAAATTGCATATACAGGCGCCGCCACAGTTGGACTTTGATGTCAAACGTGTTTTGCAACCGAAACCCCATTTTGTTTTCAATACGACTATCAGTGGCTATAATGAGATCCAGGAGTTTGATTCAAATCCATCGCTCAGTTCGACACAGAATCTGGTGATAGCATTGGGTAAATGGTTTCAATCGTATACCAGTACTAACTAGAGTGGACGGGTGTGTAGTAGTAGTAGGTGTGGGTGTGTGTGTGTGAGTATGAGATATATATATACCTAATTATAATTAATTAATAATATTATATATATATATAAAAAATAATTAATTAAAATATTTTTTTTGATTTATTTTATTTTCTTTCATTACATAAATAAATTAATAATTATATAATATATAAATAATTTTTAATTCTTATAATTAACTATTATTATTAATAATAAATTTTTATAACAAAAATGTTTTTAAATTATTTGTTTTTTAATCACTAAATAATAATAATAATAATCTATTGATCAATCATTTTTTGTGTAATAATAATACTAAAAAAATAATTGTTTTTTTTTTAATTAATAATATTATAAAATATATTTTTTTTAAATATTAATACTGTACTAATTATAATATATTATAATAATTATTATTATTATTATTATAATCAATAATAAACTAGATTTTTAATGAATATTAAGTTTCTTTTTTATTTAATCTATAAATTATAATAACAATAACAACAAACAAAACAATACAAAAGTTAATTAATTAATTATAATATAATAAACAATTATTTTTTAAATTATAATAAGATATATATAAGTTATTAATGTTGATTTTAATTTAATTTAAAAAATAATATAATATATTAGTTACTAAATAATGTCATAAACAATAGATAATCATTGAATAGTAATTAATATATATATATATAATTGATTTTTATTTAAAATATTAAACACTGATTCTGTTATAAAATATTATATTAATCAGTAAATAATAATAATTTAGTAAAACATTAATATATGATAACATTTAAAAAAAATGACATTTAATAACTAAACTTATAATAACTTATAAATAAAAATAAATAAACAATATTTGAATAATAATTTAAAGCTATTAAACTATTTTTAAAATCTATACAAAAGTTTAATACAACACACACAAAAATTCATACAATATTTCAGTAATATCTAAAATATCTATTTGAGTTAACTTACAATATTAACAGTACTACTACTACTACTAATAATAATAATAATAATAGACATATTAGTTGGCAAATAATGTCATAAACAATATATAATCATTGAATAGGAAAAACGTATATTGAAATAGTGCTAAACTAGTAATCGGAAACCAATCGGATATATAAAACCCAATAGTATTAGTAGTCAACTGTTCAATATATAACTGTATAGTTAGTCTATCTCTTACTAGTGATACTATTGGGCGCCGATACCGGCGCTTATACAGTAATCGGCGCATACCTACCAGTGGCCAATGGGCTAGTTTTGTAAACATAATAATCATTATGCCCAGGTGTAGACCTAAATTTATTTGAGCATTTAATAGGTAATAATAGATGATTTTGTAGACTGGATTCAATTGATAGTGCCATAGAAAGTATAGCATAAATATCATTATTGAATACCATAGATAGTAGGCTACTGCCAGCCATGAACTATGATACTGGTTGACCATTGAGATTAGTTTGCAAACATACTGGTGCTCGCGGATAGCCTGCATCAGTAGTCTAGTATCGGCCGTACCGAAGGCCTGATTGAATTTGTCGTTTACTTCAAACAATTTGATTACCAAATGGCCAACCGATACCACTATTATGGCCGTCCAATAGCCTATAATTGCTACACAATGTACTATAGCTATAGCAGTACTGATTTGCCATAAGATTAGTATCGGTAGCTTTATATATATATATATATATATGTTTAGAAAAAATAAAAATCAATAAATTATTTATGATAAATACATTTATTAAAATATAAAATAATATTATAAATAATTAAATAATTCATTAGCTAAATTTAATTAACAACATTATTATTATTATTATTGACTAGAATTACCTGTATTGATAGCTTTATGTTTATATATATATATATAAATAAAAATAAAATTTAAAAATTATTTATAAAAATACAATATAATAAAATTATAATAATTATAATAAACTTATTTTTTAAATAATAATTATTATTAATAATAATCTAATAATTGATTAATTAATTAAAATTTTTAGCTTAGTTTTATTATTTTTAGTAATAAAAACTGTATTGAATTTTTAAATTTAACTGAATTTAATAAATACTTATAAATATATATATATATATATATATATACAGTATAATAATATGATATACAGTATATGTATGTATATATAAATATAAATATACTTAATAATGATTATTTTTAATTGAAAAATTGTTAGTTAATAAATAGTATACCTGTATCAATGAATTTTGTTTAAATAATATTAACGATAATATTATAGTAATTAGGATAAGTATTATTGATAATATATAATAAATAACATAAAGTATTATAATTAATAAATTTAATATAAATAAATATAAATCCCGGATTTGTTTATTATTGATTGGATATTTGAATCGTTGATATTTCAATGCATACATGAATTGCCAAAATCTATGCCTATTGTAGTCCTTATTCATCCAAATAATAATATTTAGCAAAATAAACATTAAAAATAAACTACACAATAGCGATATTATCCAATTGCCACCTAATAGTGATGCAATATCGCATACCAGTGCCAAATGATGGGGATTAGTAGTCATGGATGGTATCATAAATCTAATCATATTAATGAATAAAATCAATTTCAATAGCAATGCTTTCCAAACAATAGTTTTCCAATTGAATGGTTTTCCTGAGTATTGATCATCAATACTATGAAAAATTGTTATACAATTTTGCCGATTAAATTGTTCAACTAATTCAATAATTTCATTGAATGATTTTTGCAAATAATTGCCAATCAATAATTTTAGTAAACATATACATAAATATATGTGAATTATTATGTTTAAATAAAATCTAATTATCATATTTTGTTTTTTTTTTGTTTGGTTAATTAGTTATAAGTGCTAAAATTGTACTTTCATATTAAATTGTTATTAAAATTATTATATTATTTTGGTTATGATTTATTATTTATATACTAATTTAAATGTCAAATTAAACATTGATTGTTATGATTATAATTGTTATGAAATATATATTAATTAATTAATTTTACACGATATTTAATAATTATTAAAAATAATAATATTTATTCATATATTTTATTCATATTATTGCAAAACAAAATATAATTATAGTAAATGTACTTAAATTATACTAACATTTGTTGAACATATATTCAATAAATACATTATTTGAATAAATTTATTTTGAATAAAATGACATTTAAATTAAGATTTAATTGTTTTTATTTTGTCATATAATATATAGTAATATATATATATATATATATATATATATATATATATAATGATTTTCAATTAACGCTAATATAATATTGAAAATWAATTAATTATTATGAAATTTATTTGACCTAATTATTTTGTTTTTATTTAATTATTTTTGTAAACATTAATTTCATAATTTTTTTTTGTAGTCTCAGTAATTAGATAATATATATTTGATTTTTTTTTAATTATATTTATTTAAATTAAAATATGTTAAATAAATAAATAATAATAATAATCAGTAAATAATAAATAATATTATTTCTAGTAATAATAGTAAAACATTTAAACAATAATATAAATTTTTTAATAAATGATTTAACTGTTTTAGTTAGTTAGTTAGTTAGTCAAACAATAAATTAAATATTTTAATAATAGTTATTATTATCACAAAAAAATTGCTTAAAATAAGATTTTAAATAAAACAAACTAATAAATAGTCAATTAATTATCTAATTAAAAAAAAATTTAATTAAAAAAATATAATTATTATATTTTATTATAAATAATATGTCAAATTAAAAACTAAACAATTAATAATAAAGTTTTTAAAATTTATATAATATTTTGATGGCAACTCACATATTAGTTTTTATTTTAACTTATTAATATATTTTTAATCTATTAGTTAACAATAATAATAATAACAACAAAAACAATATAATTTTTTTTTAAAAAAATTAATACAATATTTCACTAATATCTAAAAAAAAATTTTTGAGTTAATTTATTAACACTGTATTAATAATAATTGTTAGTTAACCAAATAATGTTATAAATAATATATAATCATTGAATAGGAAAAATGTGTATTGAAATAGTAATAAACTATTAATCGGAAACCAATCGCTTATATAAAACCCAATAGTATTAGTAGTCAACTGTTCAATATATAACTGTATAGTTAGTCTATCTCTCAGTAATACAATTGGTTGCCGCTTATACAGATACTGGCGCATACCTACCAGTGGCCAATGGGCTAGTTTATTGAACATAATAATCAATATGGTCAGGTGCAAACCATTAATGATTTGACAATTTAATATAAAATAATAGATTAATAGATAAATTGGATGCAATTGATAGTGCCATAGATAGTATAGTGTTAGTACACAAATTGAATACCATAGATAGTAGGCTAGTGCCAGCCATGAACTATGATATTGACTGACCATAGAGATTAGTTTGCTAACATACTGGTGCTCACGTATAGCCAGCAACAGTAGTCTAGTATCCCCTGTACCAAAGGCCTGATTGAATTTTTTGTTTACTTCAAACAATTTGATAACCAAATGGCCAACCGATACCACTATTATGGCCATCCAATAGCCTATAATTGCTACACTATGTACTACAGAGATAACTGTATTGATTTGCCATAATATTAGTATTGGTAGCTATATATAGTATATAAATAAAAATAAGATTTAAAAATTATTTATAAAAAATAATATTAATAGTAATTAAACTTAAAACAAATTAATAGTACATTAAAATGTATTAAAATTAGTAATAATATTATTAAATTACTAAATTCTATGTAATCTATAAAATTATATAATAATTAAAATAAACTTTTCTTTTTAAATAATAGTAATCTAATAATATATTAAATTAGATAAAATAAAAATTAATAAATTATTAGTGATAAATATATATATATATATATAAAATATAAAATAATACTTATAAAACTTTTATTTAAATATTCAATATTATAAATAATCAAATAATTTAGTTTAAACTAAATTTAAATTAAAATTATTATTATTAATTAACTAGCATTTTACCTGTATCAATGAATTTTGTTTAAATAGTATAATAGATAATAAAGTGCTAATTAGTATAACCATTAACGATACGATATAATAATAAATATACAGTATATTAGTTAATAAATTTAATATAAATAGATAGAAATCATAGGTTTGTCTATTAATTGGATATTTTAATCGTTGATATTTCAATGCATACATATATGTCCAAAATCTATGCCTATTGTAGTCATTATTCATCCAAATAGTAATATTTAGCCACAAAAACAAATAACATAAACTAAATACTAGCGATATTAGCCAATTGCCGCCTATAAGTGATGTTATATCGCATACCAGTGCCAAATGATGGGCATTGTTAGTCATGGATGGTATCATAAATCTAATTATATTTATGAATAAATTCAATTTCAATAGCAATGCTTTCCAAACGGTTTTCCAATTGTATGGTTTGCCTGTATATTGATTATCAAAACTATCATAAATTGTTAGACAATTTTGTCGATTAAATTGTTCAACTAATTCAATCAATTCATTTAGTGGTTTTTGAAAATAATTGCCAATCAATAATTTTAGTAAACATATTACCAAATATATGGCAATTATTATGTTTGAATAAAATTTAATTATCATATTTAAAAAAAAAATAAAAATAAATATTTATTATTAATTATAAGTGCTAAAATTGTACTTTCATAAAAAAAATAATTATTATTAAATTGTTATAAAAATTATTATACTATTTTTTTGTTATGATTTATTACTTATATAATGTACTGATTTATATATCATTATAATTGTTAAAAATTTATATATATATATATTAATTAATTAATTTTACACGATATTTAATAATTAATAAAAAATAATTATATTTTTTCGTATATTTTATTCATATTATTGCAAAACAAAATATAATTACATCAATAGTTATACTAAAAAATGATACTAACATTAAGTTTAGATATATTCAATAAATACATTATTTTGAATAAAATGAAATTTAAATTAAGATTTAATTGTATTTATTTTTTCTATGATATATACATAAATTGATTTTTAATTAACTTTAATATAATATTGAAAATATATTAATAAACTATTTATTATTAAATTTATTTTTTGACCTAATTATTTTTTTTATTTAATTATCATTAATTTTCATAATTATTTATTCTCAGTAATTAGATAATACTGTATATATATATATATATATATATATATATATATATATATTTGATATTTTTATTATCTTTATTTAAGTTAAATTTGTTAAATAAATAATAATACTAATAATATTAATCAATAAATAATAATATTACCAGTATAAACTAATTGTTAGCTAAACAATAAATTAAACATTTTAATAATAATTATTATTATCATAAAAATTTCTTAATAAAAATATTTATAAAACAAACAAATTATAAATAGTCAATAAAGTATCTAATTAAACAAATTTTTTTTTTATAAATTATAATAATTTTAATTTATTATTAATTATATTATGTAAAATTAAATTACAAAAAAAAACAACAGCAACAACAATTCAATAGTTTAACACAAACAAAAAAATTCAATATTTCAATAATATCAAAAAATAGCTATTTTACAATAATTAACAATAATAGCTAAAATTTATTAACACTGTATTAATAATAATAATTATTATTATTAATTAACCTAATAATGAAATAAACAGTAAATAATCATTGAATAGGAAAAATGTGTATTGAATTAGTGCTAAACTAGTAAACGGAAACCAATCGCTTATATAAAACCCAATAGTATTAGTAGTCAACTGTTCAATATATAACTGTATAGTTAGTCTATCTCTCAGTAATACAATTGATGGCCGCTTATACAGATACCGGCGCATACCTACCAGTGGCCAATGGACTAGTTTATTGAACATAATAATCAATATACCCAGGTGCAAACCAATATTGATTTGGCTAATTAATATAAAATAATTTATAAATTGAAAGACTGGATGCAATTGATAGTGCCATAGATAGTATAAGGTTAGTACCATAATTGAATACCATAGATAATAGGCTACTGCCAGCCATGAACTATTATATTGGTTGACCATTGAGATTAGTTTGCAAACATACTGGTGCTCACTGATAGCCAGCAACAGTAGTCTAGTATCGGCCGTCTGACCGAAGGCCTGATTGAATTTTTTGTTTACTTCAAACAATTTGATTACCAAATGGCCAACCGATATCACTATTATTGCCGTCCAATAGGCTATAATTGCTACGCCATGTACTGCAATTATAACACTACTGATTTGCCATAATATTAGTATTGGTAGCTATATAAATATATATATATATATTTATGTGTTTATATATAAAATAAAAAAATTATTTATGATAAATTTTTTATTATATATTATTATTATTACCACTAGCTTTACCTGTATCAATGAATTTTGATAAAACAATATAATGGATAACTAAAGACAAGAAATTCATTATCTTTTTAATCCATTAAGTAAACATAATAGGTAAATTAAGAAACTAACTTCGGATTAAAACAATTTTATAATATAAATGTAGTCAAATCACATGTTAGTGTTTATCAGAGTTGGAAAAATGCAAATTTTTTCAATTTTTGATTTATAATCCGGCATAATTTCATGGATTATACATTGTATTAAAGTAAATAATACAGTTATATTGGATTATATTATACAAACATTTTTGCTTCTCCCAACCTTAGCTTTTAATAATTATTATAAATTTATTTATAAATAATACAGATTTTAAAAACCGAATTTATTTTTTTTGTAAACTATATATTTGTTATTAGATTGAAACTGAGATAATGATTTTCCTGTCACTATGGATAACAGTGTAGTAAATAGGATAAACAGTAACGATCCGATATAATAATAAATATAGAGTCCATTAATTAATAAATTTAATATAAATAAATAGAAATCATTGGTTTGTCTATTAATTGGATATTTTAATCGTTGATATTTCAATGCATACATATATGTCCAAAATCTATGCCTATTGTAGTCATTATTTATAAAAATCATAATATTTAACAACCAAAACATTAAACATAAACTAAATAATAAGGATATTAGCCAATTGCCACCTAATAGTGATATTATATCGCATACCAGTGCCAAATGATGGGGATTGTTAGTCATGGATGGTATCATAAATCTAATTACATTTATAAATAAAATCAATTTCAATAGCAATGCTTTACAAACAGTAGTTTTCCAATTGTATGGTTTGCCTGAATATTGATCATCAATACTATGAAAAATTGTTATACAATTTTCACGATTAAATTGTTCAAATGTGTCAAACAATTCATTTAGTGGTTTTTGAAAATAATTGCCAATTAATAACTTTAGTAAACATATTACTAAATATATGGCAATTATTATGTATGAATAAAATTTAATTATCATATTTTTTTGATTTTTATTTTTTTATTAATTAGCTATAAGCGCGCTAAAATTGTACTTTCAAGAAAAAATTATTATTATTAAATTGTTATAAAAAATTATTACAATTATTATTTTATTTATGATTAATTATTATTTATATACTTATTTAAATATCCAATATACATTGTTGTATTATAATTATAATTGTTAGAAATATATATATATATATATATATATATATATATATATATATATATATATATATATATATAATTTTACACGATATTTAATAATTATAAAAAAAATAATAATATTTATTCATATATTTTATTCATATTATTGCAAAACAAAATATAATTACAGCAATAGTTGTACTAAAAATGATACTAACATTAGTTCAATATATATATTTAATAAATACATAATTTGAATAATTTTATTTTTAATAAAATGACATTTTAATTAAGATTTAATTGTATTTATTTTATCAAATATATATTTATATACTGTATATATATAATTGATTTTCAATTAACGCTAATAAATAAAATATTAAATATATGGATATTAATAAATAATTTATTATTGAATTTTTTTCTCAGTAATTATATAATATATAATAATATTATGAAATATAATTGAATTTTTTTTATCATTTTTATTTAAATTAAATCTGTTAAATATATAATAATAAATAATATAAAATAATAATAATAGTTTAGTTAATTATTTAAGCAATAATATATTTGTTTTGTTGGAATTTTACATGAAATAAATTATTAATAAATTTTTTAGTTAGTTAGCTAAATAATAGATTAAACATTTTAATAATAATAATAATTATTATTATTATTACCATAATAGTTGCTTAAATAATATTTTAAAAACAAACAAACTAATAAATAGTTTCATGAAAATTTAATAAAAATATAATTTAAAAATATAATTAAAAATATATTTGTTATAATCATATATTAAAAAAACCCGATAGTATTAGTAATAATAATTAAGTATAACATTAATATATGATAACATAAAAAATTGACATTTTATTAACTAAACTTTATTTTTAAAAAAAACATACAATATTTGAATAATATATTAAAGGTTTTTAAAAAAAATGCATACTAAGTTTTTATTTCATATATAAATTAAATAAAAACAAAAATATAAAAGTTTACTACAACACACACCACAAAAAAAAATCATACAATATTTCAGTAATATCTAAAAATATCTATTTGTGTTAATTTATTAACACTGTATTAATAATAATAAAAACAATAATAGATATATTAGTTATCCAAATAATGTCATAAATAATATATAATCATTGAATAGGAAAAATGTGTATTGAATTAGTACTAAACTATTAATCGGAAACCAATCGCTTATATAAAACCCTATGGTATTAGTAGTCAACTGTTCAATATATAACTGTATAGTTAGTCTATCTCTTAGTAATACAATTGATTGCAGTTTATACAGATACTGGCGCATACCTATCAGTGGCCAGTGGGCTAGTTTATTGAACATTATAATCAAAATGGCCAGGGGCAAACCCATATAGATTTGGCAAATTAATAAACAATAATTTATAAATTGATAGACTGATAGTGCAATTGATAGTGCCATAGATAGTATAAGGTTAGTACCATAATTGAATACAATAATTACAATAATAGCTAAAATAGTTTAATTTATTATCACTGTATTAATAATAATAATTAGTTAGTTATCCAAATAATGACATAAACAATAGATAATCATTGAATAGGAAAAATGTGTATTGAAATAGTACTAAACTATTAATCGGAAACCAATCGCTTATATAAAACCCTATGGTATTAGTAGTCAACTGTTCAATATATAACTGTATAGTTAGTCTATCTCTTACTAATACAATTGATTGACGTTTATACAGATACTGGCGCATATCTACCAGTGGCCAGTGGGCTAGTTTATTGAATATAATAATCAATATAGACAGATGCAAACCCATATTGATTTGACAACTTAATAGAAAATAATTTATAAACTGATAGATTGGATGCAATCGATAGTGCCATAGACAGTATAGCATAAATACCATTATTGAATACCATAGATAGTAGGCTACTGCCAGCCATGAACTATGATATTGGTTGACCACTGAAATTAGTTTGCAAACATACTGGTGCTCGCGTATAGCCAGCATCAGTAGTCTAGTATCGGCCGTCTGACCGAAGGCCTGATTGAATTTTTTGTTTACTTCAAACAATTTGATAACCAAATGGCCAACCGATATCACTATTAAGGCCATCCAATAGCCTATAATTGCTACGCCATGTATTGCAATGATAATAGTACTAATTTGCCATAATATTTGTATTGGTAGCTATATATATATATATATATATATATATATATATATATATGATAAAATAAAAATCAATAAATTATTTAATGCTAAATATAATTTTATAATTAAATTAACTAAATATTAATATATAATAATTATTATTATTAACTTGCATTAACTGTATTGATTTGCGATAGTTTTATATATACTGTTTATGATATGTAGATATGATAATGTTTAGATAAAATAAAAATTAATAAATTATTTATTGTTTAAATATAATTATAGAAAAATTAACTGAATATTAACTATAAAATTTTAATTAAAATAATATAAATAATCAAATAATTTACTAATTGTCTACTAAATTAATAATTTTATTATTAATTAATTAAAAAATTAATTATTACCTGTATCAATGAATTTTGATAATACAATATAATAGATAATAATGTGCTAATTAGGATAAACATTAACGATACAGTATAATAAAAAATAAAGAGTCCATTAATTAATAAATTTAATATAAATAGATAGAAATCATTGATTTGTCTATTGATTGGATATTTTAATTGTTTATATTTCATTGCATACATATATTGCCAAAATCTATGCCGATTGAAATCATTATTCAACAAAATGATAATAATTAAAAACCAAAACATTAAACATAAACTAAATAATAGAGATATTAGCCAATTGCCACCTAATAGTGATACGATATCGCATACCAGTGCCAAATAATAGGGATTGTTAGTCATGGATGGTATCATAAATCTAATCATATTTATAAATAAAATTAATTTCAATAGCAATGCTTTCCAAACAATAGTTTTCCAATTGAATGGTTTCCCTGAGTATTGATTATCAATACTATCGAAAAATGTTATACAATTTTCACGATTAAATTGTTCAACTAATTCAGCTAGTTCATTTAGTGATTTTTGATAATAATTGCCAATCAATAACTTTAGATAACTTACTAATAAATATATGACAATCAATATGTTTGAATAAAATTTAATTATCATATTTAATTATTTGTAATTAGTTATAAGTAACTAAAAATAGTACTGTCATAAATTAAATAATTATTATAAACTATTTTTTATAGTTATAGATAAATATTTAGTTTTATTATATTTAAATCATTTATTAAAAAAATTAATAATTTATTACCTATAATATAATATACAGTATTATAATATAATATACAGTACTATAATATAAAATATATAAATCAAATATCAAATATGGACTTAAATATAGTTATTGTTATTATTATTACTTAATTTATATATAAATATATATATATATTAATTAATTTTACACGATAATTAATAATTAAAATTTTGAAATCATATATTTTATTTTATATAATTGCGTAAAACAATTTAATTAATTAATTATTAGTACTAAAATAGTATAATAAACATTAGTTTAGTTATAATATACATATGCAATTAAATCAATATATTGCAATATATTAATAATAAAAATAAACCTATTATTAAACTTAATTAACCTAATTAATTTGTTTTTTACATAACATTGATTATAATTATTTTGTTTATTATGATATATTTTTGATATTTAAAAAAATAGTTTTAATATAAATTAATTAACTAAAATACTAGTAGTATTAGTATTAGTAATAATAATAATAATTTATAACAATTTTACAAATCATGTTTTTTTATAATATATCAATAGTATTATAATTTATATAATTTAATTATAATTTAATATATTATAATTTAATATTAATATTATATTTTTCGTATTATAATTTAAAGTAATCATAAAATCAAAAAAAAACAAAAAAAAACAATAAATATAAAAATTAAAAATAATATTATCATAACTAGTGTTAACTAGTAATTAATTAATTAATTAATTAATTAATTAAATTTGTTTTTTAGCCAATCAATGAAATAACTAATAGATAGACATTGAACAGGAATAGTGTGTAGCGAAACATTTCCAAACTGGTAAACGGAAACCAATTGCCGACATAAAACCCGATAAAATTATCGGTCAATTGATCCAAATATAATTGTATAGTTAGTCTATGTCTAAGTGATACCATCGCCGATGATGATGGCCATCGATACAGATACCGGCGCAACCCAACCATTGGTCTAGTATGGGCCAGTTGACTAAACAAAATAGCCGAATAAGCTATTTGTATGCCCAAAACCAGCTGGCCAGCTAGTAGGCCATAGATGATTAGTTGGTATTGAAATTTGATCTGATAGTGCCATAGAACGTACAGGGTGCCAACCAAAATTGAATACCAAAAATAATAGACCATACCAAACAATAGGCTATGATACTGGTTGACCGCGTGGATCCATGAGCTAGCATACTGGTGCTCCCTGATAGTAGTGTTGGCAACAAAAAAAATAATAATAATAATAATAAAGAATTTTCTAGAAAGTTTCTAATGGAAATTTYTATCTATGGTTAATCCCCCTATGGTTAATTTTGTTCTATATATATATATATATAAATTTGTTATCTTGTAACATTGTTTTTTTTGCAAGTAATAATTTATTAAATATTATAATTAGTATTTTAATTACTAATTAGAGAAAAAAATTAATTTTTTAAAACTATGATAAAATATGATTTTTTTTTTACAAAACTTATTAGTATTAAATAATTATTATTATTTATATAGGGATCCCATTTGTAGAATAGTATATATATATATATATATATATATATATATTATACTTAGTATGTATATAATGTAATACACTATTATACAAAAATGGGATTATACTATATATATTAAATATATATATATATATATTATATAAATATACATATATTAAATATTGAATGTACAGTATTATATCCTAATTAATAAAGTATTACAATAGCTAGAAACATGGGGATATTCCATAGTATAATAATAATAAAGTTAAATTTCTATGAGAAAATTTCTATAGAAATTTTCTATTTTTTTCCATATTTCTACCTGATAGCCTGGATAACTATTGATGAATTACCCTGTTTTAAAGCCCCATTTAATTTGGTATCAATTTCCATTAATTTTATTAGTAGATAGCTAATAGGTCCCACTGCTATGATCCATGTATAGATAACGATTGCAAATATATTGATAAACATAATTATATCAATGATTTGCCAGCCAAGCAATATAGGTAACTATAGTGTAATATATATATATATGACAATTAGTAATCAATAAAAATAAAATTAAATATTACAGTAATTATTATTGGGTAAAATTATATATATATATATATATATTATGCATAAAATTAATTTATATCATAATTTTAGTGAATTTTTTTACAATAATAATAATAATAATAAAAGATGATTACTATTTGATAGATAAAAATAATAAAAAATTATATTGTGTTATAAATACATATTAATTATATTTAAAACTAATTTAAAATCATAATTAGTGAATTTATTTTACAATAATAATAATAATAATAATAAAGTTTATGAATACTATTATATATGTTAGATAAAATTTATTCTCATAATAAAAAAACAAATTAAAAAATATTATTATTATTATTTCTAATTTAATAACTATTTTATTATAATTTTTTAAAAAAAATTACTAATTTACTTATTATAATATTGTAGTAGTTATAAACACATATTTATGAATATTAATTATACTAAAAATTAATTAATATCATAATTAGTGAATTTTTTACTATAATAATAATTGAAAAAGTTTATGATTACTATATGATAGATAAAAATTATCTTAATAATAATAAAACAAATTAAAAAAATGATAATATTATTATTATTTTTAATTTAATAACTATTTTATTATAAATTTTTTTTTTAACAATTCTACAAATTATAATACTTATACTAATTTTTATTAATTTTAATAAATATTAATTTTAATTACTAATAATAAAATTTTTTTTTATTTATACCTGAATTACTGATGAATTATCTAAATAAAATACAATCGACAAAATCAATTCAACCATAATTAGCATCAATGCTAAACTATATTGCAATAAATATAGGCTTTTAATAATAATATTCCACATAATTAGATAATAGTCATAAATTTTCGGACTAATCGGATATTTTAATCGTTGATATTTCATTGCATACATAAATTGCCAAAATCTATGCCCATTCAGATCATTGGGTATCCATTGTATTAGACATACCAACCAAAATAGCAGACATAAACTATAACCAATTGATATCAGTTGACTATTGTCACTGTTTTCATCGACAATTACCAACATATAATTGCATACCAGTGCCAATACCCTGGGTTGACCGGTTAGGTCGGGTATCATAAATCTCATAATATTTATCAATACTAACACTTTCCATACAATTGATTTGATAACTAGTTTACTATTCAATGGTTGTTTACCATTGTTTACTACTATATCATCGATACTATTAAATAATGTTAAATGATTTCTATAGCTAAACAATTCAATTGATTCAAATATTTCAATCATTGATTTGTTTAGATAGTTACCAATTATTGATGATTTCAAAAAACTTATAATCGGATAGAAAACAATAATTGAGCTAGCATAAATTTTTTCAATATAAAACATTATGATATTAATAATGTTATTTAATTAGTATATTAATTATTAATATATAATAGTATTTATATTTTAGTAAATTTTATTTTTTGAAAAATATTTATTAATAAGATTTTTTTAAATATATAATTAAAATGTTTTACTATTTACTAGTGTTTATATACCTTTAGTAGTTTATGTTATATAATATAACAACAACAACAAAATTAATTAATTAATTATTTTTGTTGTTGTAATTAAGTACTACTATATTAACCTAGAACCTAAAACTATAATTTATACATATATTATATATATATATATATATATATTAGTTTTAGGTTCTAGGTTAATATAGTAGTATTTAATTACAAGGTTACACGTGTAGATAAAATTGATATTTATATAATTATAATTTATATAATCTATATATTTTATATAATTTATATATATATATAACTATATGCAAAAAATATTAGATTTAATAAAACATTTAAATATAAAAAAAATTTCCATATAATTACTAATATTTGTGATATTGTTTTATTTTTATTTTATATTAATATAATTATTAGTACAAAATTATTATTGATAATTACTAATATAATTAATTTAAATAATTAATTTGTCGACAATAAAAATTTGTTATAAAAATAAAAGCTTCAAATATTAGTAGACATGTATTATTATAACTTAATTAATTAATATCTATCTATTATATATAATAATAATAATAATAATAATAATAATAATAATAATAATAATAATAATAATAATAATAATAATAATAATAATAATAATAATAATAATAATAATAATAATTTTCTATATAATTACTAAATTACGTGATTTGATAAATATTTTTTCATTGTATTGATATATATATATATAACTATAATATTTATATAAATTTATATTATTATACATACTATTTTTATATAAAAAATAAACTTATTATTATTATTATTATATTCAAGTTAATATTATGACAGTGACCTATATATATAAATTATAATTATTAAAATATTAATTTGTCTACACGTGTGTAGCCTTGTAATTATTTATTAATTAAATTAGTGTAATAAAAATACAATTAAATAATAATATTATATTATATTATATAAATGATAAGTTTTAAAAAAAAATAAATATAATTTTACTATTGTACTAATGAACTTATATTTATAATATATTAATTAATAAAATATAAAGTAATATACAGTATTTATTTTTTATTAATAATAATAGTGATAATATTTTATTTTTAAATGATAATTGCTATTAATTTTGTTTTTTAAAATATTATCAATGTTTGAATCTGTATTTATATACAAATAATTTTTTTAATTAATAATATATTGTTAATAAAAAAAATAACAAAAAAGTTATTAATGAAATATATATAATATATATATATATATATATATATTTTATCATTTTAACCATAAAAAAATATTAAATTATAAGTATACCTGTATTAATAAACTTTGTCGATAGTGTATAATAGATAATATGGATGTAACAATAAATTGTTGCCAATTAAATATTTCAATAATCTTAACAATAGATATAATATAATTAGTAGATTTGAATAAATTTTATTAATAATAAACATTTTGTTTTATTAAATACCAAATTATAGTTACAAACAAACTATTTACTATTATATAATTAATAATTGTTAAAAAAAATAAACTATATTTACTATAAACTAATATTAATTTATAGAAAATTATAACTATAATAATAATAATTAATATATTTATAATAGCTAATTGACATTTAAATATTTTTATTGATAATAAAAATATATTTTTTAATACACATTAAACATATAGTTATACTGTATATGATTTTTTTTTGTTTAGTTTATTTTTCTATAAATCTTTTAAAAAATCATATTATTGTTATATATATTGCAAAATATTTTGCTAAATTTAATTAGTAATTTTCGTGTAGTGATAATAAAATGGTCTAATTTTTCATAAAAAAAACATACATTTTCAAAATAATTAGTTATATTAAGTAATAATAATAATAAAAATTATTTATAGTTTAGAATAAAATCTAAAATAATATACTTTAGTATATATAATACCTTAATAATAATTAATTTTTTTATTGAATTTTATTAAACAATGTTAAAACAAAACAATAGATAAGCATTGAATAGTAAAACGTGTATTGAAATAGTGCTAAACTATAGTAAATGGGAAACAAATATTACTATTTAAAAAAAATGTTTTTACATATCTAAAAAATAAATAAAATTGAATATATAAATATTTATTTAGTTAAAATATTGTTGTTATTTTAGGAAATAATTAAAAAAAAATTTTTTTGTTTAATAAAAATGTGATAAAATTATAAACATAGATATATAAATAGGTGTTTAGTTTATTGTTGTTGTTGTTGTTGTTATTGAATATCTATACACAAAAAAAACATTGCATAATAAATGATATACTAATCTATCTATACTGTAGAATATATAATATAAAAAAAATTTTATAAATAATTTTTTTTAACAATATTTAACGATATACTAGTTTACAATATATTTATATATACAATATATACAATATATAACTTTATATATAAAATATGATATTATTGTATGATATATATATGATATATATTTAGCCAAACAATGCAATAAACAATAGATAAGTATTGAATAGGAAAAACGTATATTGAATTAGCTCTAAACTGGTAAACGGAAACCAATCGGCCACATAAAACCCTATAGTATTTATAGACAATTGATCCAAATATAACTGTATGGTTAGCCTATCTCTAAGTGATAGTAATGGTGACGACATCATCGATGATGATGATGATGATGATCGTGATCTCCACCGATACAGATACCTGACCAGCAATGACTGGGGCTGATGGGCCAGTTTGCTGCACAACAGTATCAAATAGATAGCATTCAAGCCCAATATAATTTCATCAAAAATAACCATATAGATTAACAATTTGTATCCAGGTTGTATCTCGTAGTTAATTAGACAATAGCCCAGTAGTACAAGTATTGAATACCATAGATAATAGGTTAGTGCAGCCCATGAACAATGATATTTATCAACTATATAAACCAATCTAGTAATATACTGGTGCTCATTGATTGCCTCCATCAACAATCTAGTATTACCTTGGTTATAGGCCCTGATGAATTTTCTATTAACTTCCATAAATTTGATTTCAACATAGGCTACCGATATCACTACTATTAAAAATGCATAGCTTATACATGCAATAGTATGGTATATAATAATAAAATTATTGATTTGCCATATTATCAATGTTTGAATCTGTATTTATATACAAATAATTTTTTTAATTACTAATATATTGTTAATAAAAAAAAATAACAAAAAAGTTTTTAATGAAATATATATATAATATATATATATATTATATCATTTTAACCATAAAAAAAAATATTAAATTATAAGTATACCTGTATTAATAAACTTTGTCGATAGTGTATAATAGATAATATGGATGTAACAATAAATTCAATAATCGTTAGTATGTATTGATTAACTATTATAAAACTAAATATACAATTCAATATGAATAGACCCAGATCATTGACACTGGTATTGATTGGATATTTTAATCGCTGATATTTTATTAAATACATATAGTGTGACCAAAATCTATGCCGATGCCAATCATTTACTATCCATAATATATTACATGCAAATAAAAACAATAGTATTAGACTCAGCATAACCGATACCAACCAAATCTGGCCAAATAATGGCTCTAGAAAATTGCATACCAGTGCCAACTGATAGGGATTATCAGTCAGGCCTGGTATCATAAATCTGATTATATTCAACAATAAAAACAATTTCAATACACAGGTTTTGAAAACAGTTAGCCTATTAAATGGTTGACGATTGTATAGATTATCGTCTATACTATCGTAAATAGTTATTGAATTTTTTCTATTAAATTGTTCAATTGATTCAAATAGTTCAACAATTGATTTATTTAGATAATTGTTGCCAATTAAATATTTCAATAATCTTAACAATAGATATAATATAATTAGTAGATTTGAATAAATTTGTTTAATAATAAACATTTTGTTTTAATTTTTTTAATAATACCAAAATATAGTATTTACTAATTATTAATAATAGTTAATGCTAAACTAAACTAAACTACATTACTATAAACCTTAATATTAGTTTATTGGAAAATATAACTATAATAATAGATATATCTATAATAGCTAATTGACATTTAAATGTTTTTTTTAATTAGAAATAAAAAAAAATTTATATAAAACAAATTTTTTTTGTTTAGTTTATTTTTCTATAAATCTTTATAAAATCCTATTATTATATCAATATTTAATATATTTAATATATATATATATATATATATATTGCAAAATATTTTATACTAATTTAATTAGTAATTTTCGTGTAGTGATAATAAGTGGCCTAATTATCACAAAAAAATATATTTTCAAAATAATTAGGTATATTAAGTAATAAAACTACTTATTTATAGTCTAGAATAAAATCTAGAATAATATTTATTTTATAGTTTTTTTTTGTTTATTAATATAAATAAATATATATATATATGGTATAGTAGAGATTGGCAAAATAGTAAAATTTCTAGTAAAATTTCTAATAAAATTTCTATAGAAATTTTACTTTATTATTATAATACTATGAGTTACCCCCATATACTATAGAGCAATAGTAATACTATTTAATATATTAATGTATAATAATAATACCTTATATACATGTATATTATCAAATATTATATTAGCTTTAATTAAAAATCACTTATATATATATATTTATATATCATAGACAAAATAAATACAATTAAATCTTAATTTAAATGCCATTTTATTCAAAATAAAATTATTCAAATTATTTATTTATTGAATATATGTAAACTAAAATGTTTAGTATAACTACTGTAATTATATTTTGTTTTGCAATAATATAAATAAATTATATTTAATAAATATAATTTTATTTTTTTATTGAATATGTATATTAGCTAAAGTAATGTTTTATTAAACTATTTTAGTACAAATAATTAAATTTAATTTTTGTTATGCAATTATATAAAATAAAATATATAATTTCAAAAATTATATTATCAATTATCGTGTTAATTAAAGTTAAGTAATTAATATACTAGTATATTTATAAATAAAGTTTTCAATTTTAACAATAACTATTTGACAATTGATTTATATATTTTATATTATATTATATTATATTATATTATATTATATTATATATTATATTATATTATATTATATATTATATTATATTATATTATATATTATATTATATTATATTATATTGTATATTTTGTATATATATATATTTAATTAATTTAATATAATATATTAAGTAATAATTCTAACAATAACTATATTTATGTCTATATTTGACATTTGATTTATATATTTTATAGTATAGTACTGTATATATATAAGTAATTTATATGTAATAAATTATAATCAAACTAAACATTTATCTATAACTATATAAATAGTTTATAATAATTTTAATAATAATTATTTATTTTATGACAGTACAATGTTAAATGCTTATCTAACTAATTTAAATAAAACAAATAATAAATATTATTTTTTTAAATTAAAAATATGATAATTAAATTTTATTCAAACATATTAATTGTCATATATTTATTAGTAAGTTATATAAAATTATTTTAAATATTAAAAATATATTAATTTAAATATTGCAATATATTGCATTATATTGATTTTATTGCATATGTATACTAGCTAAACTAATGTTTATTATAAAATTTTAGTACTATTGACTAATATTTAATTAAATTGTTTATGCAATTATATAAAATAATATATATGATTTCAAAATTTTAATTATGAATTATTGTGTAAAATTAATTAATATATATATAAATTAAGTAATAATTCTAACAATAATTATATTTATGTCTATATTTGACATTTAATTTATGTATTTATAATTTATATAAGTTTAATAATAATTTTTTTATTTAAATAATGCAATATATTAGATTTTATTGCATATGTTTATTAGCTAAACTACTATTTATTATACTATTTTATTACTAATAATTAATTATTTTATGCAATTATATAAAATAAAATATATGATTTCAAAATTTTAATTATCATTTATCGTGTAAAATAAATTAATATATATATATATAATATTGGTATATATATATATATATAAATTAAGTAATAATTCTAACAATAACCATATTTAAGATTATACTTGGCATTTGACTTATATATTTTATATTATAGTGCTATATATATATATATATATATATACTGTATTATAGATATATAAGTAATTTATAGATAATAAATTATAATCAAACTAATAGATATTTATATATATAWAAATGATAATTAACTTTTATTCAAACATATTAATTGTCATATATTTATTAGTAAGTTATCTAAAGTTATTGATTGGCAATTATTTTCAAAAACCAATTAATGAGTTGATTGAATTATTTGAACAATTTAGTCGACAAACTTGTATAACAATTTTTCATAGTATTGATAATCAATACAATGGGAAACCATACAATTGGATAACTGTTTTGAAAAGATTGCTATTTCTATTGAATTTATTCATAAATATGATTAGATTTATGATACCATCCATGACTAACAATCCCCAACATTTAGCACTTGTATGCGATATAACATCACTATTAGGCGACAATTGGCTAATATCCTTATTATTTAGTTTAGGTATAATGTTTTGGTTGTTAACATTTACTATTTGGATGAATAAGGACTACAATAGGCATAGATTCTGGCAATATATGTATGCATTAAAATATCAACGATTAAAATATCCAATCAATAGACAAACAAATGATTTCTATCTATTTATATTAAATTTATTAATTAATGGACTTTATATTTATCATTATATAACATCGTTAATACTTATCCTATTTACCACATTATTATCTATAATATTATTTATACAAAATTCATTAATAAAGGTAATGCTAGTTAATAATAATAATAATAATAATAATAATAATAATAATAATAATAATAATAATAATAATAATAATAATAATAATAATAATAATAATAATAATAATAATAATAATAATAATAATAATAATAATAATAATAATAATAATAATAATAATAATAATAATAATAATAATAATAATAATAATAATAATAATAATAATAATAATAATAATAATAATAATAATAATAATAATAATAATAATAATAATAATAATAATAATAATAATAATAATAATAATAATAATAATAATAATAATAATAATAATAATAATAATAATAATAATAATAATAATAATAATAATAATAATAATAATAATAATAATAATAATAATAATAATAATAATAATAATAATAATAATAATAATAATAATAATAATAATAATAATAATAATAATAATAATAATAATAATAATAATAATAATAATAATAATAATAATAATAATAATAATAATAATAATAATAATAATAATAATAATAATAATAATAATAATAATAATAATAATAATAATAATAATAATAATAATAATAATAATAATAATAATAAAAGGAGGCACAGTGGTGTAGTGGTTAGTGTGTAGGGCTATGTAGTGTAATGGAGAGTAAGATCTATAGTTCGAGCCCCGATGTGGTAAAGCAATTTTTCTGAGAAAAAAAAAATTGTTTTAACTGTGCTTCCCGTCCCTGCCCAACCAACGCTGTTTAGGACGGCCAACTTAAGTAGTATGGGGAAAGCGGGGTGCTAAGTGAGGACGAGTTTCTGCCCGACCCGGGTATCGGTACTTCGGTATCGGTGCCCACCTGGGAGTACCCGCAAGGGTGCTCCCACCCGGGGGTGCCTGTAAAAAGGTGCCCCCACCCCGAAGGGATGTCCGCAAGGATGTCCCTTCACCCTTCGAGTAGTTACTCGTCCTCACACGCAATGGCCACTTTTGTTTCAAAAAAATAAAAATCCTATTTCAACAAACACATGTTAGTGGTGAGAAATGGGTGGCAATAGACACATGTTAGTGTTGAGCTTTCTCTAGGGACCGGGACCCCGTAAAAAGGCCACAAAAATATATAAATATGATTACACGTAGTCGTAGGAATAACGGGGGGTGTTCGGGAGGTACCCTCTCAAATAAATCCCGCGTTCAGCAGGTAGGCATTGACTGCAGTTCGTTAAGTATGCATCATATCCCACGCAGTGATGTGCTATGCGGGCAAAGCTGTGATGTAATGCGACCGCAGACTAGTCAACAAAATCAGACTAACCTCCAAAATGTTTCAGTTCAAGCTGGTTCTCAGCAACAACTGACCAATTTGGTTGACAAATCGCAAAAGCGCATGAGATGGACACATGAGATGAATACCTTGATAATGCGCGAATACTACAGATCAACTCGACTCGAATCAAATATGACTGATTACAGAAACCAAATATACTTAGCATTCAAACAAAAATATCCAGAACTAAATGTAACGGAACAAAGGATTGCAGACCAACGGCGATTCTTAGCAAAGAATAATAAAATATCCCCGATTGAATTACAAGAAATCAAACAACAAGTGGCACATGAACTATCATTAAATGAAACAACTGAATTAAATATTACAGTAGAAGTAGTGCCAGAAATAGAAGAGACACCTACAACAACAGATAACAGAAACAATACAAATGATGAAACAAACAGAATAACAGCAGAAAATGAACTAAAAACATCTTTAGAACAATATAAAGACTTTGAAATAGAATTCAGACCTAAATTACCAAAAATAAGAAGTGGCATTAAAACAAGATCTACTATAATAACAATAAATGATATACTTAAAGATTACATCGAAGAAAATATGTCGTTGAGCGCAATTAATACAATAACGTATTGTGCAGCAGTAGCAGTATCGAGACTCTTAGGCTACAAAATAGATCCCATGTCAACAACAAAACCAAATCAAGAAAATGTAATACCTAAATGGCAAAAGCGAATAGAGACACGAATCGAAGGGAAAAGAAAAATAATTGGAAGAATAACGCAAGTGTTAAATGGAAACAAATCAAAAAGAATTAACCAATCATTAAAAGATATATACAGATCATTACAGACAAAACCTGGAAATCCTGAATTTGAATCCATAATCCGAAATTACAACGACACATTAAAACAAACAGTTCAAGCACTATCACAAAGAATCAGAAGATATAAACAACAAAGCGAAAGACGAAAACAAAATACAATGTTCTATAATAACGAAAAAATGTTCTATAGAAATCAAAATAAAATAAATTCAAGCAATATTAACAATACATCACAAATAGATGAAATAGAAAACTACTGGAAAGAAATCTGGAGTAACCCAAAGGAATATAAAGAATCAAATTGGATAAATGATATTGTAGATGAAAATAAAGAAATACCACATATGACTTCAGTAAATATAATTAAAGATGACTTAACCGAAGCCCTCAAGAAATCCCACAATTGGAAAAGCCCAGGACAAGACAAAATACAAAACTTCTGGTACAAACACTTTACAACAGTACATCAACCAATGGCAATAGCAATGGATAAAATAATACAAACAGGACAAACCGATGACTTCCTCACTTCTGGAATAACATATCTACTCCCAAAAACAGAAAATACATCAGATCCCAGTAAATATAGACCCATCACTTGCCTAACAACAATGTATAAAATCTTAACATCCATAATATCAACAAAAATATATAATCATTTAAGCAACAACAACATAATAGCTGAAGAACAAAAAGGCTGTATAAAACACTCTATGGGCTGTAAAGAGCAATTAACAATAGACAATATCATAACAATAAGAGCTCGTCAAAAACATAGAAATCTTGAAATGGCATACATAGACTATAAGAAAGCATTCGATTCAGTCCCTCATAAATGGTTATTAAGAGTGTTAAAACTATATAAAATTGACAACACACTGATAAACACATTAGAAAATATGATGAAAAAATGGAATACTAAATTGTGTGTCAATACAAATAATGGAACAAAAATAAGTACAGAAATAAAAATAAATAGAGGAATATTTCAAGGAGATTCACTCAGTCCTCTGTGGTTCTGCTTAGCCATAAACCCACTGTCATCATTACTTAAAAAGCTAAAAGGCGTAAATCTAAAATCAAGTGATACAAAATATAATCTAACACATCTACTATATATGGACGACTTAAAACTATATGCCGAAAAAGAATCTGATTTAAATGCAATGCTAAAAACAACAGAAACTTTCTCCAATGATATAAATATGGAATTCGGATTAGATAAATGTGCTATAATGAAACTGAAAAGAGGAGTCTATTCTGAAAGAAATCAATACGAAACTGAAAATGGATATATAAAGGCACTAGAAAATGGAGATATATATAAGTACTTAGGAATTAAGCAAATGCATAAATCTAAAATGACAGAAGTTAAAGAAGAAATAAAGAAAACATTAAACCAAAGAATAATAAAAATACTAAAATCTCAACTAAACTCAAACAACAAATTCAAAGCCATAAACACTTGGGCTATACCTGTACTGACATACTCGTTCGGAATAATAAAATGGAGTAAAACAGAACTTGAGACCATTGAAAGACATATAAGGCGACAACTTACAATGTTTGGACTACACCACCCTAGAAGTTCTGTAGCACGACTGTGTGTTAGTAGAAAGCATGGGGGTAGAGGGTTACTAAACATTGTAAGCCTTGAAGCCAAACAGCGAGAATTGCTGAGAAAATACCATCAACAAAAATGCAATGTCTCAGAGCTCCACAAAATAACAGCAACACTTGATAACAACTACACACCTCTAAATCTCAGCAATAATGAACATCAAATAGAAATACAAAATGAAAAAGAGAGGATTAACACATGGGCCTCAAAAGAACTCCACGGTAGATACAGAGCAGAACTCAACCAAACACACGTAGACGAAGAAATGTCTACAAAATGGTTGAAGTACGCCGGTCTTCATGGAGAGACAGAGGGGTTCATGATGGCAATACAAGATCGAGTGATTCCGACACGAAACCATCAGAAATACATCCAAAAGCTAAATATACCAACAGACAAGTGCAGGATGTGTCATATGGAGTCAGAAACAATAGAACATATACTAAATGGGTGTAAAGTACTCACAAACACCGAGTACCTAAGCCGTCACAACCAAGTAGCCAAAATCATACATCAGGAATTGGCAATAAGATTCGGACTAATCAAAGAACCATTACCATACTATAGATACGAGCCACAAAGTGTAATGGAAAGCAACAGAGCCAAGCTCTACTGGGATAAGGAAATAAGAACAGATAAGACTGTGGCCCACAACCGCCCAGATATAGTACTAGTAGACAAACATCAAGATAAGGCGTACATAATAGACATAGCGGTCCCACTAACACACAAACTACAGGACACGCATAGTGAGAAACGCCGAAAATATACAGACTTGGCCTATGAGATCAATAAGATGTGGCGCATTAAGAAAGTTGAAATCATACCTATAATCCTGTCATCAATGGCCGTAATACCGAAAAATCTGGCCTTAAGTTTGGAATCACTGGAAATCAGAAAAACTAAGATCTATGAAATGCAAAAAGCAGTGATACTTCAGAGTTGTAGAACAGTCAGAAAAGTACTAGACTTGAGTTGAGTCTAACCAGTCGTGTCTCTGCCACCAAAAGTGGCCGACACAACTGTGATCACACCGGAACAACCGTGATATACAAAAATAATAATAATAATAATAATAATAATAATAATAATAATAATAATAATAATAATAATAATAATAATAATAATAATAATAATAATAATAATAATAATAATAATAATAATAATAATAATAATAATAATAATAATAATAATAATAAAGGAGGCACAGTGGTGTAGTGGTTAGTGTGTAGGGCTATGTAGTGTAATGGAGAGTAAGATCTATAGTTCGAGCCCCGATGTGGTAAAGCAATTTTTCTGAGAAAAAAAATTGTTTTAACTGTGCTTCCCGTCCCTGCCCAACCAACGCTGTTTAGGACGGCCAACTTAAGTAGTATGGGGAAAGCGGGGTGCTAAGTGAGGACGAGTTTCTGCCCGACCCCGGGTATCGGTACTTCGGTATCGGTACCCACCTGGGGGTACCCGCAAGGGTGCCCCCACCCGGGGGTGCCAGTAAAAAGGTGCCCCCACCCCGAAGAGACGTCCGCAAGGATGTCTCTTCACCCTTCGAGTAGTTACTCGTCCTCACACGCAATGGCCACTTTTGTTTCAAAAAATAAAAAATCCTATTTCAACAAACACATGTTAGTGGTGAGAAATGGGTGGCAATAGACACATGTTAGTGTTGAGCTTATTCTAGGGACTGGGACCCCGTAAAAAGGCCAAAAACAAATATATATATAATTATGATTACACGTAGTCGAAGGAATAACGGGGGGTGTTCGGGAGGTACCCTCTCAAATAAATCCCGCGTTCAGCAGGTAGGCATTGACTGCAGTTCGTTAAGTATGCATCATATCCCACGCAGTGATGTGCTATGCGGGCAAAGCTGTGATGTAATGCGACCGCAGACTAGTCAACAAAATCAGACTAACCTCCAAAATGTTTCAGTTCAAGCTGGTTCTCAGCGACAACTGACCAATTTGGTTGAAAAATCGCAAAAGCGCATGAAATGGACACATGAGATGAATACCTTGATAATGCGCGAATACTACAGATCAACTCGACTCGAAACAAATATGACTGATTACAGAAACCAAATTTACTTAGCATTCAAACAGAAATATCCAGAACTAAATGTAACGGAACAAAGGATTGCAGACCAGCGGCGATTCTTAGCAAAGAATAATAAAATATCCCCAATAGAATTACAAGAAATCAAACAGCAAGTGGCACATGAACTATCATTAAATGAAACAACTGAATTAAATACCACAGTAGAAGTAGTGCCAGAAATGGAAGAGACACCTACAACAACAGATAACAGAATCAATACAAATGATGAAATAAATAGAATAACAGCAGAAAATGAACTAAAAACTTCTTTAGAACAATATAAAGACTTTGAAATAGAACTCAGACCTAAGTTACCAAAAATAAAAAGTGGCGTAAAAACAAGATCTACAATAATAACAATTAATGATATACTTAAAGATTACATCGAAGATAACATGTCGTTGAGCACAATTAATACAATAACATACTGTGCAGCAGTAGCAGTATCGAGACTCTTAGGCTACAAAATACAACACATGTCAACTACAAAACTAAATCAAGAAAATATAATACCTAAATGGCAAAAGCGAATAGAGACACGTATAGAAGGGAAAAGACAAGTAATAGGAAGAATAACGCAAGTGTTAAATGGAAACAAATCAAAAAGACTTAACCAATCATTAAAAGATATATACCGATTATTACAGACAAAACCTGGAAAACCTGAATTTGAAGCTATTATCCGGAATTACAACGACACATTAAAACAAACAGTTCAAGCACTATCACAAAGAATCAGAAGATATAAACAACAAAGCGAAAGACGAAAGCAAAATACAATGTTCTATAATAACGAAAAAATGTTCTATAGAAATCAAAACAAAATAAATTCAAGCAATATTAACCATACACCACAAATAGATGAAATAGAAAACTACTGGAAAGAAATCTGGAGCAACCCAAAGGAATATAAAGAATCTAATTGGATAAATGATATTGAAGATGAAAATAAAGAAATACCACCTATGACTTCAGTAAATATAATTAAAGATGACTTAACCGAAGCCCTCAAGAAATCCCACAATTGGAAAAGCCCAGGACAAGACAAAATACAAAACTTCTGGTACAAACACTTTACAACAGTACATCAACCAATGGCAATAGCAATGGATAAAATAATAAAAACAGGACAAACCGATGACTTCCTCACTTCCGGAATAACATATCTACTCCCAAAAACAGAAAATACATCAGATCCCAGCAAATATAGACCCATCACTTGCCTAACAACAATGTATAAAATCCTAACATCCATAATATCAACAAAAATATATAATCATTTAAGTAACAACAACATAATAGCTGAAGAACAAAAAGGCTGTATAAAACACTCAATGGGCTGTAAAGAGCAATTAACAATAGACAATATTATAACAATAAGAGCTCGTCAAAAACATAGAAATCTTGAAATGGCATACATAGATAATAAATAGAGGAATATTTCAAGGAGATTCACTCAGTCCTCTGTGGTTCTGCTTAGCCATAAACCCACTGTCATCACTACTTAAAAAGCTAAAAGGCGTAAATCTAAAATCAAGTGATACAAAATATAATCTAACACATCTACTATATATGGACGACTTAAAACTATACGCCGAAAAAGAATCTGATTTAAATGCAATGTTAAAAACAACAGAAACTTTCTCCAATGATATAAATATGAAATTTGGATTAGATAAATGTGCTATAATGAAACTGAAAAGAGGAGTCTATTCTGAAAGAAATCAATACGAAACTGAAAATGGATATATAAAGGCACTAGAAAATGGAGATATATATAAGTACTTAGGAATTAAGCAAATGCATAAATCTAAAATGACAGAAGTTAAAGAAGAAATAAAGAAAACATTAAACCAAAGAATAATAAAAATACTAAAATCTCAACTAAACTCAAACAACAAATTCAAAGCAATAAACACTTGGGCTATACCTGTACTGACATACTCGTTCGGAATAATAAAATGGAGTAAAACAGAACTTGAGACAATTGAAAGACATATAAGGCGACAACTTACAATGTTTGGACTACACCACCCTAGAAGTTCTGTAGCACGACTATGTGTTAGTAGAAAACATGGGGGTAGAGGGTTACTAAACATTGTAAGCCTTGAAGCCAAACAGCGAGAATTGCTGAGAAAATACCATCAACAAAAATGCAATGTCTCAGAGCTCCACAAAATAACATCAACACTCGATTACAACTACACACCTCTAAATCTCAGCAATAATGAACATCAAATAGAAATACAAAATGAAAAAGAGAGGATTAACACATGGGCCTCAAAAGAACTTCACGGAAGATACCGGGCAGAACTCAACCAAACACACGTAGACGAAGAAATGTCTACAAAATGGTTGAAGTACGCCGGTCTTCATGGAGAGACAGAGGGGTTCATGATGGCAATACAAGATCGAGTGATTCCGACACGAAACCATCAGAAATACATCCAAAAGCTAAATATACCAACAGACAAGTGCAGGATGTGTCATATGGAGTCCGAAACAATAGAACATATACTAAATGGGTGTAAAGTACTCACAAACACCGAGTACCTAAGCCGTCACAACCAAGTAGCCAAAATCATACATCAGGAATTGGCAATAAGATTCGGACTAATCAAAGAACCATTACCATACTATAGATACGAGCCACAAAGTGTAATGGAAAGCAACAGAGCCAAGCTCTACTGGGATAAAGAAATAAGAACAGATAAAACTGTGGCCCACAACCGCCCAGATATAGTACTAGTAGACAAACATCAAGATAAGGCGTACATAATAGACATAGCGGTCCCACTAACACACAAACTACAGGACACGCATAGTGAGAAACGCCGAAAATATACAGACTTGGCCTATGAGATCAATAAGATGTGGCGCATTAAGAAAGTTGAAATCATACCTATAATCCTGTCATCAATGGCCGTAATACCGAAAAATCTGGCCCTAAGTTTGGAATCACTGGAAATCAGAAAAACTAAGATCTATGAAATGCAAAAAGCAGTGATACTTCAGAGTTGTAGAACAGTAAGAAAAGTACTAGACTTGAGTTGAGTCTAACCAGTCGTGTCTCTGCCACCAAAAGTGGCCGACACAACTGTGATCACACCGGAACAACCGTGATATACAAAAAAATAATAATAATAATAATAATAATAATAATAATAATAATAATAATAATAATAATAATAATAATAATAATAATAATAATAATAATAATAATAATAATAATAATAATAATAATAATAATAATAATAATAATAAAAAAGGAGGCACAGTGGTGTAGTGGTTAGTGTGTAGGGCTATGTAGTGTAATGGAGAGTAAGATCTATAGTTCGAGCCCCGATGTGGTAAAGCAATTTTTCTGAAAAAAAAAATTGTTTTAACTGTGCTTCCCGTCCCTGCCCAACCAACGCTGTTTAGGACGGCCAACTTAAGTAGTATGGGGAAAGCGGGGTGCTAAGTGAGGACGAGTTTCTGCCCGACCCGGGTATCGGTACTTCGGTATCGGTGCCCACCTGGGGGTACCCGCAAGGGTGCTCCCACCCGGGGGTGCCTGTAAAAAGGTGCCCCCACCCCGAAGGGACGTCCGCAAGGATGTCCCTTCACCCTTCGAGTAGTTACTCGTCCTCACACGCAATGGCCACTTTTGTTTCAAAAAATAAAAATCCTATTTCAACAAACACATGTTAGTGGTGAGAAATGGGTGGCAATAGACACATGTTAGTGTTGAGCTTTCTCTAGGGACCGGGACCCCGTAAAAAGGCCACAAAATATATAAATATGATTACACGTAGTCGTAGGAATAACGGGGGGTGTTCGGGAGGTACCCTCTCAAATAAATCCCGCGTTCAGCAGGTAGGCATTGACTGCAGTTCGTTAAGTATGCATCATATCCCACGCAGTGATGTGCTATGCGGGCAAAGCTGTGATGTAATGCGACCGCAGACTAGTCAACAAAATCAGACTAACCTCCAAAATGTTTCAGTTCAAGCTGGTTCTCAGCAACAACTGACCAATTTGGTTGACAAATCGCAAAAGCGCATGAGATGGACACATGAGATGAATACCTTGATAATGCGCGAATACTACAGATCAACTCGACTCGAAACAAATATGACTGATTACAGAAACCAAATATACTTAGCATTCAAACAAAAATATCCAGAACTAAATGTAACGGAACAAAGAATTGCAGACCAACGGCGATTCTTAGCAAAGAATAATAAAATATCTCCGATTGAATTACAAGAAATCAAACAACAAGTGGCACATGAACTATCATTAAATGAAACAACTGAATTAAATACCACAGTAGAAGTAGTGCCAGAAATAGAAGAGACACCTACAACAACAGATAACATAAACAATAAAAATGATGAAATAAACAGAATAACAGCAGAAAATGAACTAAAAACATCTTTAGAACAATATAAAGACTTTGAAATAGAATTCAGACCTAAATTACCAAAAATAAGAAGTGGCATTAAAACAAGATCTACTATAATAACGATAAATGATATACTTAAAGATTACATCGAAGAAAATATGTCGTTGAGCGCAATTAATACAATAACGTATTGTGCAGCAGTAGCAGTATCGAGACTCTTAGGCTACAAAATAGAACACATGTATACAACAAAACCAAATCAAGAAAATGTAATACCTAAATGGCAAAAGCGAATAGAGACACGGATAGAAGGGAAAAGAAAAATAATTGGAAGAATAACGCAAGTGTTAAATGGAAACAAATCAAAAAGACTTAACCAATCATTAAAAGATATATACCGATCATTACAGACAAAACCTGGAAAACCTGAATTTGAATCCATAATCCGAAATTACAACGACACATTAAAACAAACAGTTCAAGCACTATCACAAAGAATTAGAAGATATAAAATACAAAGCGAAAGACGAAAACAAAATACAATGTACTATAATAACGAAAAAATGTTCTATAGAAATCAAAATAAAATAAATTCAAGCAATAATAACAATACACCACAAATAGATGAAATAGAAAACTACTGGAAAGAAATCTGGAGTAACCCAAAGGAATATAAAGAATCTAATTGGATAAATGATATTGAAGATGAAAATAAAGAAATACCACAAATGACTTCAGTAAATATAATTAAAGATGACTTAACCGAAGCCCTCAAGAAATCCCACAATTGGAAAAGCCCAGGACAAGACAAAATACAAAACTTCTGGTATAAACACTTTACAACAGTTCATCAACCAATGGCAATAGCAATGAATAAAATAATACAAACAGGACAAACCGATGACTTCCTCACTTCCGGAATAACATATCTACTCCCAAAAACAGAAAATACATCAGATCCCAGCAAATATAGACCCATCACTTGCCTAACAACAATGTATAAAATCCTAACATCCATAATATCAACAAAAATATATAATCATTTAAGTAACAACAACATAATAGCTGAAGAACAAAAAGGCTGTATAAAACACTCGATGGGCTGCAAAGAGCAATTAACAATAGACAATATCATAACAATAAGAGCTCGTCAAAAACATAGAAATCTTGAAATGGCATACATAGACTATAAGAAAGCATTCGATTCAGTCCCTCATAAATGGTTATTAAGAGTGTTAAAACTATATAAAATTGACAACACACTGATAAACACATTAGAAAATATGATGAAAAAATGGAATACTAAATTGTGTGTCAATACAAATAATGGAACAAAAATAAGTACAGAAATCAAAATAAATAGAGGAATATTTCAAGGAGATTCACTCAGTCCTCTGTGGTTCTGCTTAGCCATAAACCCACTGTCATCACTACTTAAAAAGCTAAAAGGCGTAAATCTAAAATCAAGTGATACAAAATATAATCTAACACATCTACTATATATGGACGACTTAAAACTATACGCCGAAAAAGAATCTGATTTAAATGCAATGCTAAAAACAACAGAAACTTTCTCCAATGATATAAATATGGAATTCGGATTAGATAAATGTGCTATAATGAAACTGAAAAGAGGAGTCTATTCTGAAAGAAATCAATACGAAACTGAAAACGGATATATAAAGGCACTAGAAAATGGAGATATATATAAGTACTTAGGAATTAAGCAAATGCATAAATCTAAAATGACAGAAGTTAAAGAAGAAATAAAGAAAACATTAAATCAAAGAATAATAAAAATACTAAAATCTCAACTAAACTCAAACAACAAATTCAAAGCCATAAACACTTGGGCTATACCTGTACTGACATACTCGTTCGGAATAATAAAATGGAGTAAAACAGAACTTGAGACCATTGAAAGACATATAAGGCGACAACTTACAATGTTTGGACTACACCACCCTAGAAGTTCTGTAGCACGACTGTGTGTTAGTAGAAAGCATGGGGGTAGAGGGTTACTAAACATTGTAAGCCTTGAGGCCAAACAGCGAGAACTGTTGAGAAAATACCATCAACAAAAATGCTATGTCTCAGAGCTCCACAAAATAACATCAACACTCGATTACAACTACACACCTCTAAACCTCAGCAATATTGAACATCAAATAGATATACAAAATGAAAAAGAGAGGATTAACACATGGGCCTCAAAAGAACTCCACGGAAGATACCGGGCAGAACTCAACCAAACACACGTAGACGAAGAAATGTCTACAAAATGGCTGAAGTACGCCGGTCTTCACGGAGAGACAGAGGGGTTCATGATGGCAATACAAGATCGAGTGGTTCCGACCCGTAACCATCAGAAATATATCCAAAAGCTAAACATACCAACAGACAAGTGCAGGATGTGTCATATGGAGTCCGAAACAATAGAACATATACTAAATGGGTGTAAAGTACTCACAAATACCGAGTACCTAAGCCGTCACAATCAAGTAGCCAAGATCATACATCAGGAACTGGCAATAAGATTCGGACTAATCAAAGACCCATTACCATACTATAGATACGAGCCACAAAGTGTAATGGAAAACAACAGCGCCAAGCTCTACTGGGATAAAGAAATAAGAACTGATAAGACTGTGGCCCACAACCGCCCAGATATAGTCCTAGTAGACAAACATCAAGATAAGGCGTATATAATAGACATAGCGGTCCCACTAACACATAAATTACAGGACACGCATAGTGAGAAACGTCGGAAATATACAGACTTGGCCTATGAGATCAATAAGATGTGGCGCATTAAGAAAGTTGAAATAATACCTATAATACTGTCATCAATGGCCGTAATACCGAAAAATCTGGCCCTAAGTTTGGAATCACTGGAAATCAGAAAAACTAAGATCTATGAAATGCAAAAAGCAGTGATACTTCAGAGTTGTAGAACAGTCAGAAAAGTACTAGATTTGAGTTGAGTCTAACCAGTCGTGTCTCTGCCACCAAAAGTGGCCGACACAACTGTGATCACACCGGAACAACCGTGATATACAAAGATAATAATAATAATAATAATAATAATAATAATAATAATAATAATAATAATAATAATAATAATATATAATTATATTTATCATAAATAATTTTAAATGATTTTTATTTTATCTTTACATATATATATATATATACATAAATAGCTACCGATACTAATATTATGGCAAATCAGTACTATTATGACTGTTGTACATTGGATAGCACTTCAGGCCTATTTTACGGCCATAATAGTTGTATCGGTTGGCCATTTGGTAATCAAATTGTTTGAAGTAAACAAAAAATTCAATCAGGCCTTCGGTACGGGCGATACTAGACTACTGTTGCTGGCTATCCGTGAGCACCAGTATGTTAGCAAACTAATCCAAGTGGTCAACCAATATCATAGTACATGGCTGGCAGTAGCCTATTATCTATGGTATTCAATTATGGTACTATTACTATACTGTCTATGGCACTATCAATTGCATCCAATCTATCAATTTATATATTATTTAACATTAAATATGCAAATTATTTTGGGTCTGCACCTGACTATGTTAATTATTATTTTCAATAAACTAGCCCATTGGCCAATGGTATGTATGAGCCGGTATCTGTATAAGCGGCAACAAGCGGCAACTGTATTAGTATTATTGAGATATAGACTAACTATACAGTTATATATTGAACAGTTGACTACTAATACCATAGGGTTTTATATAAGCGATTGGTTTCCGATTACTAGTTTAGCACTATTTCAATACACATTTTTTCCTATTTAATGATTATCTATTGTTTATTTCATTATTAGAGTAACTAATATTTACAGTTAATACTAGTATATTGCAAAATATTTTTTTTTCCTAATTTAATTAGTAATTTTCGTGTGAATAATATTTTTCAAACAAACAAAAAAATTTCAAGTTTCAAAATAATTAAATATATTATATTTAAGTAATATAACTTATTTTTTTTGATTCTAGAATTATATTTATTTTTATTTAAGTATATCTAATAATTCAGGTAATTTACAATAATAATAATAATAATAATAAAAAGTTTATGATTGCTATATAATAGATAAAAAATTAATATAATAATTAATTAAAAATTAATTAAATAAATAAATAATAATATTATTTCTAATTTTAAAACTATTTTATTATAATTTATTTTTTTAATATATTAATAATAATACTAATTATAATATATATATTTTTATAAAATTTTATCTGAATTACTAATGAATTTTCTAGAATAACTATAAAATATATCTAAATCTAGAATATTTTTTTTTTTAATTTTTTGTTTTGTTTATTAAGATCAATAAATACAGTATATGACACTAATTAGTAGAGATGGGCAAAATAGGAAATTTCTAATAAATTTTCGATGAAAGAAAATTTCTAGTAACTTTCTATAGAAATATTGTAAAATTATTTAATATTTTAATGAGACTATATATTCTAATTATTAAGGATTCTATGATATATATATATATAGAGAGAGAGAGAGAGTATATATATAGTTAATTTATACTGTATATATATAGTATATAGTATATATATATATATATATATATTATACATATTCAAATGGGATCCATATAAAGTTTATATAAATTTTGTAAAAAATTTTTTTTATTAATTATTAAATTATATTTAAGTAGTTTAATATAAATAAAAATTATTATTTTTTCACTTGTTAATTATTATTAATTAAAAATACAAATTAACTAATAATAATAATAATAACATTTAACTACTTATATTACTTGTTTTTAGTAACAGAGACATTAGTATCTTATTTAGTATTTATAAAAATTTTTAAAAAAAAATAATTTATAAACATTTATAGTTAAATATTTATTAGTTTATTAGTATAAAATAACATACAAAATATAGTTATAGTTATGCATAACTTTGATGATTAAAATTATTATTACTATTATTAGTGTTTATATTATTATTATCTAAATTAATATTATTATTATTATTATTGTTAGTATGAATGGGCTGTTCATCAAAGTTTGTCTGTATTTTTTGTTGCTGACTACTAGTGCTGTTAGGATAGGGTTGAAAACTAGCCAACTGTTCCAGTGTTGCATTAATCTCCTGTATGTCGACTGTCGACTCTGGCCTAACAATCGATGGCCTAACAGCCGATGTCGGCTCAGACTGTTTCGGTTCCCTTTGAACTTTGAACACCCGTTCCCATTGCCGACGAAAACAGCGATAACAATGTTGGGACAGATGACAGCAAACTACCAGTGCTATGATCAACAGGACAATGATTGCCGTTATGGCAACCATTATGACAATGGCCAATGCTTTAGATGACATACCCGATGACGATGATGATGATGAACTACCAGTGCTTTTCCTGGTAGATGTCGGGTATTTACTTGAATCTATACAAGTGGGCGGTGTTCCGCTCCAAGTGCCGTCCGTTTGACAAATACGTGTACGCGAACCGACCAGCAATGGCCGGCCGCTAACACCGTACATAGTACTGGCGCATCGGGCAACGGCTACCGTACCCAATACGATAGCCGATGCTGTATTGGGTACCGACTCTGCTTTGGCCCGATTCTCCAACTGTGTAAACACACCGTACTGGTCGACAATAGCCGGACACTGGCCCCGTACGAGACGACAGGCCGGGAAACCGAGTCCACCCGTTGCCCATTTACCATTGGCCAAACAGGGTACGGTTTTCGGACCAACCAGTTCATAGCCGTCCTCACAACTATATACGGCTATCTGATTGACAACTCTGACCACCGAATTCAATGGCCGGTCGGGTGTACCGCACAAATCCGATGTATGATAAATCCCTAGCAAACACAACGATAGGTTTTGTTTTTGTTGGTCACCAAACTTCGGGTCCATTTGCCGTGGATCTACATCCAGTATAATCTCGTCAACACCCGATCCGTAGACTGAGGCCGAGTAGTCGTGTCCACCACCACCACTGGCCCCACCACTGTGATCGCCGCCGCCGCACTGAAACATTACATATGTCTGATCTTTGATCCAGTCGTATATGTTAGTGATCGGACAGTTAGTTTTACCCCCCAACATTGCCCGTATAGGTTTGGACGAGTAGTTTTTAGCTGCCGATTCATCCCAATTGCTAAACCCACCGTACATACCGCCCGGTTTCAGCATCAAATAAAACATACTGACCACTGTCTGCGATTCATTCAGCCGTATACGCCATTTCTGGCGACCCGTCGTTAGGTTAAAATGGACACATTCGTCATCTTTACTACCGTGACCACCGAGTGCCGTACGATAGTTATAGTAGGTATCGCTACTACTATCTGTCTCGTTAAGGGCTGTCGTCTCATTACGCACCGGGCGTTGCCATTCATAGATCAGTTCGCCTGTGGTATAATCGGTTGATATAATACCGATTACTTGGACACTACCGCCGTATTCAATCTCTGGATTGATTGATTGGTTGGTTGGTTAATAAAATGTTTAGATAGTATAGGCGCTTATATAGGAAACTTACCGCACAGGCCTACATTGCCAATCCATTGCCTATTGATACACACGCGTGACTCTTTTTGCGCGTGCATTGAATGATATATTGATTCGCACGTGTAGTAGATTTTCGTACCGTTCGGATAACTGCTCCGGAGGTCGGCCGATCGGTAACGTGATTGAGACGGTTTGGCATAGATGGGCAGTGCCGGCAGTCCGCACTCGTTTCGTTCATACGATGCACTGGTAGTTTGATATATAAAAGATATATCATCAATATTTAGGGTGGAAAAAACTACTGATACCCTACTGTACTAGACATACAATGTCTATATACTGTACTTACAGCTCAGGTAGTTCGGTGGCATTCATAGCTTTTAGTTCAAATACATCCGTGTATTTATCCAATTTTAATTCATTAAGATCTACCATATAATTAACAACAAAAACAAACGTTATTTTTTAGGTATGTCCCACACTCATATCTACACACAAACACACACAGACACACACATACACACACACACAGACACACACACACAGACACACACAGACACACACAGATACACACACATACATACATACCTACACATACACACACACACATACATACAGACACACATACAGACACACACAGACACACACAGACACACACAGACACACACAGACACACACACACACAGACACACACACACAGACACACATACAGACACACATACAGACACACATACAGACACACATACAGACACACATACAGACACACATACAGACACACATACAGACACACATACAGACACACATACAGACACACATACAGACACACATACAGACACACATACAGACACACATACAGACACACACACAGACACACACACACAGACACAGACACACACACACAGACACACACAGATACACACACATACATAGACACTCACACACACATACATACATACCTACACATACACACACACACACATACATACAGACACACATACAGACACACACAGACACACACACACAGACACATACATACAGACACACATACAGACACACACAGACACACACAGACACACACACACAGACACACACACACAGACACACACACACAGACACACACACACAGACACACACAGATACACACACATACATAGACACTCACACACACATACATACATACCTACACATACACACACACACACATACATACAGACACACATACAGACACACACAGACACACACACACAGACACACATACAGACACACATACAGACACACATACAGACACACATACAGACACACATACAGACACACATACAGACACACATACAGACACACATACAGACACACATACAGACACACATACAGACACACATACAGACACACACACACAGACACACACACACAGACACACACACACAGACACACACACACAGACACACACACACAGACACACACAGATACACACACATACATAGACACTCACACACACATACATACATACCTACACATACACACACACACACACATACATACAGTCACACACACAGACACACACAGACACACATACAGACACACATACAGACACACATACAGACACACACAGACACACATACAGACACACATACAGACACACATACAGACACACATACAGACACACATACAGACACACATACAGACACACATACAGACACACATACAGACACACATACAGACACACATACAGACACACATACAGACACACATACAGACACACATACAGACACACAGACACACATACAGACACACATACAGACACACATACAGACACACATACAGACACACATACAGACACACATACAGACACACATACAGACACACATACAGACACACATACAGACACACATACAGACACACATACAGACACACATACAGACACACATACAGACACACATACAGACACACATACAGACACACATACAGACACACATACAGACACACATACAGACACACATACAGACACACATACAGACACACATACAGACACACATACAGACACACATCCCTGGAGTTTAACCTACCGACACAATAGGGTTCGACACCACTCCATTTGCCCGATTCGGTACATACCCGTACCGAATCGCCAATCATAACCTGTGTCCGATTGGGAAACACTTGGCACTCGTAGGTAACTCGCGAACCAGGTATGGCCACATAGGATTGAGGATGAGGAGGATAGGATGAGGACAATGATTTCGTAGAGTTACGGGTGCTATACATATGCAGATCATAGTATATTCGGTAAACAGTAACCAAATCTTCGACATTGGCGCCACCATCCGAGGGCGACTCTACTGGTACGGGACAGGTAACTGTCGGATGACAGCCGGGAAACGAGTCCAACCAGTAGTTATTGATACCGCATCGGACATCCTGTTGTTGGCCAGCAGTTGTTAGCTGGAAATTACGGTCACACGTATAGCGATAGTATGACATCAGTCCATATCGACTGCCGGATCGTACAAATTCTACCGACGAGTGCAGGGGATAGTCGGGTGAACCGCATACATGAGGATCGAAAAACTTGCGATAAAACAACCTGAGCTCGCAAATGGCTATCTTGTTTGTGTTGAACCTATTTTTTTTTAAATATCAATATATATTTGTATAGTATTTATACTGTATATACATGTATAATATACATGTATATACAGTATAAATACATATACATATATACACATATATATACATTGTATATATAACTTATATTTGATATTATTATTATTATTATTAGTTAATAGTAAATGTTTAGTTAGGCTATGCATCTATAGATAGTATATACATATATACAGTAAGGGTATGGGGGGGAAACACCTATTTGTATTACTAAATCAGTACTGTACACATACCCCTCCCTCCCTTCCCCACCCATTAAGTCTAGTCCATATCATACTCAAACTCAAACATAATCCTAAATATAATAATATACTGTAATTATAAAAATATTAATATACTAACCACTGATGAGAAAAGTTTTATATATTAATAGTTATAAACTTTACTTAAATCATATTGTTGTTATAGACACCCCCACCCCACTCCACCCACACTTATAATTTTTATTAAAAAAACATTTTATCTTTATTTAATTAATTTATGTTTACTAATAACAACAATGTTTAATCAACTATTGATAAACTAATGGTACTGTATATTAGATAATCAATAACTAGAGGTTTAAACATCAAAATCTATTAATATTAATATAAACTTTTTTTTTCATCAAATTATTGATAACTATTAGTTTTTAATACAAATTAATAATTAATATGTAACTAAATAACTAAAGTGTAGTGTAGTTTTTTTTTAAACTATTGAATATTTTATATGTTGTTTTTATTTTTTATAGCTAATACTCAATTTTAGAAAAAAATAAAATAAACTTAAATTTATTAACAATAACAATAAAATACACTAAATTTTTTTTTTAAACACTACTAATATTTTTTTTAAAACTATTGTTTTTTAAGTAATTTTTCAACCCATTCCCCCACCATCACTACTACCCCCATCCAACTACCCTCCCATACCATCCCATACTCTCCCATACCCTCCCATACCCTCCCATACCATCCCATACCATCCCATACCATCCCATCCCATACCATCCCATACCATCCCATACCCTCCTATACCATCCCATACCCTCCCATACCCTACCATAGCCTCCCATACCCTCCCATACCCTCCCAGTGCTCGATACACACAGACACATACTTGAGGGTAAAATTTTGGACGACATCTTTGGAATAGTACGACCACATTGTCTCGTCGTCGGTAGTGGTCATCAAATCGCAAACAAGTATCAATCGGACGACATTTGTTACGCCCAGACCGCCTATCGTACTGACCACCGAACACGACCTGACCGTATTGAATACCGTTTCGACCAGCGATTCCCCGTTGACTTTGTTGTTGGCAGTGTTGGTGTTGACGGCACCGCCGACATTGACCAACACTTCAACATAGGATATATGGGAATACTTACGCCTGAGAAACACCTGATAGGAGACACCGCCGTTACCGCCGCGCCTGGAGTTTGAATTCAATGCCAGACACTTGTCCCGTCCGCTATCGCCTACATAGGCTTTACCATCCGAACCGGCAATCATTGACTTATCGGTGACCAACTTTTTACGGCCATAACTGTCTTTAATCAATACCTTATCGATTGAGTTTTCGCCAATTTCTTCGGCTATTTTAGAAAAACAAAAAATTTTATTATCAGTGATAATAATATATTTGTTTTTTAAGGCTCATGTAGTCATGAAACCTACAGTACTAACTGACCACAAAAAGGTACTGATCCGACCCATTGGCCATTAATACATTCGCGTAGTTTGCCTCTCAACAGTGTCAGCTCCGGTAGTTCACAGTAGTATTCAATTTGTGAGCCCTCCGAATATGTATCACTAAAATTAATTAATTAATTAATTAATATATTAAGTAATTTTTAAAAATAAATAAATAGACATTTATTTTATATTAATGTTAGTGTATATGAAAATTAATTTAATTTAATTAATTAATTAATAAGATATTAAATAGTTATAAAAATAATACTAATAATAAATATATTATTATTAGTATTATAAATATGAAAACTAATTTAATTAATTAATTAATAATATATTATGTAGTTATAAAAATAATACTAATAATAAATATATTATTATTATTACTATTACTAAATGTGAAAATTAATTAAATTAATTAATAATATATTATGTAGCTATAAAAATAATATTAATAATAAATATATTATTACTATTATTACTAAATATGAAAATTAATTTAATTAATTAATTAATAATATATTAAGTAGTTATAAAAATAATACTAATAACAAATATATTACTATTATTATTACTAAATATGAAAATTAATTTAATTAATTAATTAATTAATTAATAATAATACCGAAAGTCATTGATTTTGGCATTTGAAGGAATGGCTGGTAAACCGCAATCACAATCACTTAATTGAATTAAAATTGATTTAATTATAAATAAATATTGAATAATATTTATAATATAATAATAATAATTTTGTTTTATTAATTGCATAATTTTATTTTAGTATTATAATTAATATCAGTAATAATAGTAATAATACTGATATTTAATATAAATTTATGATGATGATAATTTTTATTTGTTGTTTATGATATTACAGTTTTATCACAACAATTGTACAAAAAAAATAATTAATTTTATTTAATAATGTATTTTTTAAAAAAAATAAAGTTTATTTGTGTTATACTGTATGATACTTAAGCTGAATAAATATATGAAAATTACTTTTAATAAAAAATTATATTATATATTATATTATATTTATTTTTTTCTGTGTATCCCAAACTAAATTGACATTATGTGTAAATATTATTATTATTATTATTATTACCCATATACCAAGTGGTACAAGGTAAATTAATTATACTATTAATATATTATAATGTGTTATGTGATATTTATCAATATAAATATATATATAATTTTTAATTATAGAAAATTTATAGTTATTAGAAACTATTGTTAAATTTATAATAATATTTTATATGTTATTATTTTAGAAAATAGTTATTTTTTGTTTTTTTTAAGTTTATTATACTAAACATTATAAAAAGATTAAATACTATTAAATATTAAATTATTATTATGTAAAATAAAATATTAATTGAATTAAATACTATAAATAAATATATATTTTTACAAAAAAAAGTTTCTGATAATTATTATTAATCGTATATTTTTATTATTTTTATTATTTTTATTATTTTTATTATTTTATTTAATATTATTTCTGATTGAAAATTTAACAATATCTAAAAAATATTAGTATTTAAACTTTTAAAAAATAAATTAATGTTTTTAAATTAAAAATGAAACATTTAGTTCAAAAGTAATTATATTTAACTATAGATTTATTCAATATATTTTTTACATTAATAAATTGTTACAGTTTTTTTCAATTAATTTATTTAGAAAATTATTATATAATTGCTAAATGTTTTCATCAAATTTAAGTAAAACAATATAATTTTACTTATTATTGCAAAAAAAATCAAATTATTATTTTAATATATTTATAAATTATAGTTTCAAAAATTTTGTTTAATATTTAATTATTTTTTTTAAAATTAATATTAAACTAAATACTTATAAACTAAGTATAAATTATTATTAAAAAAAATTTAATTAAGTATTAAGTTGTGATAAATGATATATCTTTTATAATATAAAATATTTAGATCTTAATCTGTTTTTTTTGTTGTTGAAAACTATTAGCAAATTATAAATGAAAATTAAAAATATTGTTTTAAAACAATTTAATATATGTCTAACATTGTTATTAATTTTTTAAAAAAAAATATATATATTTATTAAAATTATTTTATTTTCATTATTAATAATAATTTATTTATAGTTCTATTTTTAGTGTTATTTTTATTTATTTTATTTAAAAAAGATTTACTTATTATTATTTTATTAGTATTTTATTTGTTTTTTTTGTTGGTATTATAAGAGATGTTTCAAGTTTTATGTATTTAATACTATTAATAATAATAATAATAATTGAGTTTAAATTCAATGACTTTAAATGATTTTATTTTTTATATTATTATTATTATTATTATAATAATATAAACTTTTACATAAACTGTCTGTACGTATATATATATATTTGAAATTTAGTTTTTAATACCCATGAATATAATCATATAATAGATTATGATTATTTTTATTATTATTTATTTAAATAAATAAATAAAAAGTTTTTATTTTATTTTTTGAAAACATAAAATACAGTAAAAATAATGAGATTGTATTATATATTAAGTGATGAATGCATTCAATTGGCGATCCATTTAAATGATGATAACATACCGTAAAAGTGAAATACAATTTATCTATTTATTTATATATATATATACTTAATATATAAAACAGTTTTTTTTGTAATATTAATATAATATATTTCGTGATTCACTTAATAATTAGTTTGTATATATATATATATATATATATATATATATATATATATATATATATAAATAAATACTAAAAAACTGCATTTTATTATTAATACATTTTATTTAGCATAGTATTTGTTATACAGTTTTAACTTATATATATATATACAGTATATATATATATTGAAATTAAAAATAGGATGTTTTATTAAAAACTATTTTTAGTAAATACAACACACATATATGTACAGTACATATATATATATATATATATATATATATATATATTGTACTGAAACATAGTTACCCCTTAATATTGATGAACTCTATCATCACTAGTCTAGCAAATTGAGGGGAACTGGAGATATGTTTAGAAGTTTAGTTGTTTTTTTTGCTTTGAAGAACGGGTCTCTCTCTCTCTCTCTCTCTCTCTCTCTCTCTCTCTCTCTCTCTCTCTCTCTCTCTCTCTCTCTCTCTCTCTCTCACACACACACTAACTCTAACACCGGTTGATTCGTGTCATCTCAACCCTCCTTTCCAATCATTTTTACCGTTGAAAACAATAATAACAAAAAAGCAATACATATATAGTTTATATATATACGGTATATATAAACTATATATATATATATATATATATAGCAAATTCATAAAACACTAATTTTAGAAAATAAAATTACTTATATTTTTATTTATTATTATTATTATTATTTGTTTGTTTGTTGAAAATAAAATATCAGTAAAAATTATATATCCTTTTCATATATATATATATATTGAAAGAGTAAGAGAGAGATATATAGACTATTATATTGTTGTTATTTTTGGTTAAACTAAACTTTTTATTATTATTATTAGTTATTATTGTATTTTCTACTTTTAAAATAAAAATAAATAATATTGTTTACTGTTATATATTGATATTATTTATTGATATTATTGTGTTTATTACGGTTGTTATAACTATAATATATTTTCTATTATGAATTATTAGTTTAAAATAACTTTTATGAATATACTGTATATATATAAAATTTTTATTTTATTATCAAAAATAATAAATTGTTAAAATTGTTATTAGTTTTCAATTTGGTAAATTTGCTGCTGAAATAAAAACTTGTTAAAAGTTTCAATTTATATATATATATATATATACTAAATATTTCTACAATAGTTTTAATTTGTAATTTTAATTTTTTGTTCAAAAAATTGTTATTATTATTATTAATATTGTGTTAATTTTATTTAATAATAATAATAATAATAATGAAATTAACATCAATGGATAATTTAATTATTGTTATTGTGCTAACATTTTTGAATATTATTTACATTACAAATTCACATCATATAATATCAAGGGTAATATATATATAWAWATTTTATATATAATAAATAATTATTGTTTTAATTAATTAATTAATTAATTATTAGACCAAAAGGGGTGCCTATGATCTGCCCGATGGTTGGTATCTATTGAGGAACTCTATTGAGCCTACATTTGAGTGCCAATCGGACGGCTATTTTGCTGATACAGCTAATGAGTATTATTATTATTATATAATTAATTTTTTAAATTAATTAAAATTTTGATTTTTTTTTATTTTCAATCAATAGTTGTCAACTATATCATGTTTGCCAATTTATTAGTCTACCCTATTCAAAACCAGTAAGCTAAATTTTTTTATTTATTTAAATTATTTTTATAAAATTATAAAAATAAATTATTTTTAATAATTTTATTAAATAATTAATAATTTTTTTTTAGTCAAATTTAGTTTTAGTAATTTTATTATATAATTAATAATTTTTTTTTCAAATTTAGTTTTTATAATTTTTTTAATATCTAATATAATATTCAATGTTTTAATGTTTTAATTAATTAAGATTTTATTACAAATTATTTGATGCAACTAAAAGCAAAAAAAATTTTTTTGTTACATAATTTTTATTATTATTATTATATTATTTTCTTAGTTAYTTATTATTGTATTAATTCAATTGTTTTAAATGATACTCATTATTATTATTATTATTAATTTTTAATGATATTTATCTCTAGAGTTCATCTGATTTTTTAAAAAAAAAACTAAAAAACTAAAATTATTTAAATTATTAAATCTATATAGTTTTTATAATTTAGTTTATCAGTATATAATTTAATTATTAAATCTAAATTATTATTGAATAAAATAACTGATGATATTATTGATATTTTTAAATATTTTTTATTATCTATATATTTTGTATTTATTATAATAATTAAAATAATTAAATATTTTGAAATTTTATTATATGATAGTATGTATACCTGAATATCTAGATTATGGAAAAAAATTATTTTTTATATAAAAATTATTTAGTATTACTATAATATATCTTAAAAATTATTAATAAAAATAAGTTAAATGTTTATAAATAAAATAAATAGTATTAATATATTTAAATAAAATTTTTATTATAATGTTTATGTATTTATGTTTTTGTTTGAGTGAGTGAGTGAGTGAGTGAGTGAGTGAGTGAGTGAGTGAGTGAATTGATGATGAGATACGATGATTAACCTAAAAACTATTGTAGTTTTCACACGTTTTTTCAAAAAGTATAAAATCGTTTTTTATTTTAGTAGAAAAGTTAACAATTATTGTAATATTTTTTTACCACAATTTAGGCACAATATGATAATTCATTATAATAATTATTATTATTATTATTACATAACAAATTATACAATAGTATTATATATATATATATATATATAATAGTTTTTCAAACACATCACACAAATTATAGCTGAATATTATAATTAAATATATAATAAAAACAATTGATTTTTTTATATGTTTCCGAAAAAAACTATTTATAACTTTTTATAATAAGTTTTAATATAAAACTTTTATATTTGTTTTGAGAAAAAAAACATTTCTATTTTTATTTTATGTAAACAATTATAATATTATCACTAATCGATCGAAACGTTTTTTTATGATTACTTATTAAATTAATTAATTATTATTATTTATTTTTATAGTAAAATTTACATATAAATTAACTTAAATATGTTAAATATTTATTTAAACATTATATACATAAAATTATTAACGATTGAAACATTGATTTATATCTTAAAAAATAATATAAATAGGAAATTATAACTGAAATTATTATTATTATTAGTTAGTTATATAATTATTATTATACACATATGTCTAACAACACGATATAGATATTAATATTTATTTATTTTTGGTATTTATTTTTGAATTTTAATTTTTTTTAATAAATATTTTTAAATATTTATATAAAAAAAAACTAGCGTTTCCTACATTACTCGTTCATATGCGGCAACGGTACAGTGTTTAACCAACTGACCCAAACATGTACACTGGAAAGTCAACTGTCGGTGCCGTGTAGGTCATCCCCTGAACTATACTATATGAACAAACGTATCGGTGCTGATGGCGGTAGTAATGTATGGTTTCATCAGAGCGATGACTATTCAAAGATACGTTTAGTCCTAAATAATAACAGATTTGATGCGGCCATCGATGAAGCCAATGGTAGATCATCATCGGCATCATCACCGCCATCACTACCATCATTGTCATCATCAGTACATACCGGTCCTCATCGTAATGTTATCGATGAAAGCGATGATAATTTTGATGATGATGATGCTGATTTTTAAATATATTATTTAATTGTTATTTTGTTGTCTATCAATTTGTTTGTTTGTCATTATATAATAATTATAATTATAATTATATTATATAAGTTGTACTGTTTTTTTTATATATGATATTATTTTTTTATTATACAATTTTTTTTATATATTTTCAAAAAATTATTAAAAACTATTAAATGGTATTATAATTATATTTTTATGTTTGTCAGTATATGTTATTATACAAAAATAATTATTAAATGAAAAAATTAAAAAATAAATTCTAAATTTGTTTTTTCTATTATAAAATATAAAATTATGAAAAAATTGAATAAAATTCATATATATTTAGGTTTTTAAAAAATAATTTCCAAAAATATTTAATAGTTTAGTGAATATCAACAAAAAATAAAAGTATTTATAATTTTGTGTTGCAATTTTAAAATAGCATATTTTAAATAATAATAATTCAATTGTATCTTAAAATAAAAATTATTTTTAGTTAATCTTTTTGCATTTCCACCCCCACTCCCACCCCCATCAATAGGTTCCCACGAAAAATAATTGGGTGCATCTTATTATTAAAAAATTATATAAAAATATATAGCCATTAATTGCCCGATTAGTTAAAAAAATAAATAATTATAATTACTACTATTTTTTTCCTCTATAGACAAAAGTATAAAATAAAATATATTTATAATTAAATTTTTTTGCTAAAAATTTTTTTTAACGGTATATATATTATATTTTATATTATATATAATATATATATATATATATATATATATATACAGTATTTACATAATAAGTAGTTTCATCAGTGAAATCGTGTATATAATCAATATCACGATTTTATATATATATTATATTATTATATATATATATATATATATTATGTATCAATTATATAGTTTTTTTTTGTTTATTAACTATTTGTACCATTTTTATTAAATATATAATTTTATATATGTGTTTTATATATTTGTAGGTGTATGTGGGTGCTATATAATTATATAAATATAATTTTTAAAAATTTACTTAATGTATTACATATTTTAACTAATATATTGTAATATAATATTTGTAATTTAAATAATAAAAAAAAACATTTTTTTTATTTGATTGTAAATATTAAACAATAATTGAGATTTCATTATTTATTTATTTTTTAATTTTGTATATATAATATTTTATAACATATTTTTAAAAAAAAATTTAATAATAACAAAAAAAAATATATATTACTTGTTGTATAACATATGTAAAGTTAAAGTAAAAAAAAGTATTTCATATTTCATTATTAATATAATTTTTTTTATATATGAATAAAAAACAAATTTAAATTATAAAAACTAAATATAACAATGAATAAAACACAGTAAACTATTGTATAATAAAATAATAATAATAATATTGAAAAATAAAAAAAACAACTTTTTTTATGTATAATGAAATATTTATATTGAAATTTTTTTTGCAAAATTTTATATATATTTATCAATAGTTTATTTTAAATACACTATTTTTCTGATTATATAATGTATAATAAAATGCATAAAAACAATAATAAAATATTATGCAATTAAAGTGATTAATTAATTATTTTATTTAAACTGATGTTTTAATACTATAAACTTAATATGTTTTTTTTAATAATAATCTAAATTTAAATCTAAAATTTACTGTATTGTACTTATTATACKGTATTTTACTGTAAGTATAGAAAAAAACAAAAAAAATTATTATAATATTTACGGAAAACTTTCTAAAGACTAACCAACAAAAAAAATAAATATTATTTCATATATGATATGCAACAAAAAAATACAATAATTTATAATTTCATTATCAAAACAAAAGATTTTGTAATTTTTTCAGAAAATTTATTTATTTATATTATTTTCATATAAATATTATTAACATTTATTAAACAATAATCTGATTTTTTAAATGCATTATAATATATATGTTATACAATATTATTATATAATAGGGTATATAACTTATATGTGAGATAAAAATCTAATCCATTTTATTTTTAAATAACAAATTTTTTATAAAAAAAAATTACTAAAAAATTTTTAGTTTATTTTAATTTTCTCTCTCTCTCTCTCTCTTTCTTTCTCATCTTTGTATTGAACTTTAAAACTTTATTTGAAAATTATTATTATTATTATTTGTTAAAAGTATTTTATTTGTGTCATCACTTTGTTGGTAACAGACAAAATACTACCCCCCGCACCCCTCCCCCTCTTATTTTTTATATATGAGAAAGATTTTATACAATGATAAGTACAATGCATTATATTATATCATATATATATAATAGTTTGTATTTTTTTTTGGTTTACAATATTATTAAGATTATACAGTATATCACGACTAAACGATATCTCATATATAAATACAGTATATATAATAAATAAATAAATAAATAAAAAAAAAGTAAAAGTGGGGGTAATTTAGTTTTAAAGGGTATAATCTCTCTCTAACTTTCTCTCTCTCTCTCTCTCTCTCTCTCTCTCTCTCTCTCTCTCTCTCTGTTTCTGTTAGTATGTTATCTCATCGTCAAAATCATCATTAACTGTATCGTAAAAATATTTAACAGTTGATAATAACGGATAGCATATATAAAAAAATTAAATATTTAAAAAATTAAAAAAATAATAATAAAAACAATTACTATTACATGCTATGTGTTTAAGTGGTTCATCACTTATGATGAGAGAGTTTTTTATTATTATCGGCTAATTTACACACAAAACAATTGAAGAAAAAAAATTGTTTTAATTTTTTTATTATTATTTTTTGTTTTTATAATTTTTTATGTATATATATATATATATATATATAATAAATATAACATAAAATTTCACTTTTATTTCAATTCAATGATGTGATGATGGTTTAAATTTTTAACTAAAAAATTTTTTTCAACAATTAGATAATGTGTTATAAATCTTTCAACTTTTTAATGTTCAACTGTTCAACAAATTTCTAAGTGTTTAAAAAAATATTGTTTTTATAATATTTTAAAAAATTTAGTATTATTTAGTTTGTTATTGTGATTTAGTGTGTGTATTGTAAATGTACAGTAAATACCCTCAAATGTATAACGGAAATAAATAAACTAACTAACTATTAATATTTATTTTTAAAAAAAACAACCTAGCTACTAGTTAATAAAATTGTTTTTTTTAAATTTTATTTTTATAATAATCAACCAAGCTTAGATAATTAATAAATTTAAAATCATGTCTCATTTAACTACATTAACCATAAAATTACTAGTAATTGTATTGATTATCAACGAAATCAATGCTAGTAGTAGTGATAGTAAATCACGTAGAAAAAGGGTATATATATTATTAATAATAATTATATATATATATTGTTATTTTATTTTAAAAATTTTGCTTGATAATTTTTGTTGATTTTGTGTCAATAATTAATTAATTATTATTATTTAATTAATTAATTATTAAAAGATAAAACGTGCCGCTTATGATTTGCCCAGTGGTTGGGATGAGTTAGTCGACAATGATATTAATCCACAGTTTCAATGTGTCACCGATGGCTACTTTGCTGATATACATAACGGGTTTGTACTGTATTTTATTAAATTTAATTTAATTAAAAAATTAAATTATTATTATTTATTTAATTAGTTGCCAATTGTATCACTACTGTCATAGTGTGCCCACAGCTCACGGAACACCCGTAAGTTTTTTTTTTAAAATTATTTATTTATTAAAAACATTAAAATTTTTGATATTTTAAAATAATATACTGTATATAACTCTATAACAAAATATTATTTCAAATTTTTTTAAAATATCAATTTTGTTAATCAAAACTATTAACTAGATTTTTGTTTGTTTAAAAAGTATTAAATTATAACAATATTTAATATATATATATTTAATACAATATATAGAATATATATATAATTTTTTAAAAAAAGTTATGTAATTAGTTTAAACAAACAAAAATTATAATTAATAATTTAAAAATAAAATAAATTTATGTTTTTATTAATAATGTTTACAAAAATATTAATTATTAAAACTATTAATTTTATTCAATTAATTAAAATTATCAATAATATATATTATAGTTAATTTTTGTTATAGAAAAATTAGATATTTTTATTTATTTAGAAATTTATTATAATTATAATTTTATTTTTATTTTATATATATTTTATAAAAAAAACTATACTATTTTATATTAGATAATCAACCAGCACAGTTTTCTATGTCCCAATCAAACCATATTTGATCAGTCCCTATTGGTTTGCAATCATATACACGAATCGGTACCGTGCGAGTCGGCACCCGATTTTTTCTACCTAAACAACGGTGTCGGTAATCCCGAAAACAATTTCCTATACGATGAAGATGTTGTCCGCCGACACGGATACGTAGCCTCGGATAGTCCCGATGAAAGCGGTTTTGGCGAACGTATTGCCCGATCGTCTACGGGAACTGTAGCTCCGGCACCGCCGCCACCACCACCACCAGTACCAGTACCAGTAGCCAAACCTCCGATAGTATCGTCGGCACCGATAGTGTCATCAGCACCTATACCACCATCACCTGCGCTGCAGACATTCAAATCGCCATCAAATCCCAGTCCTACTCCCATAGGAAATGCTAAACAAATTATATCCAGAGTTGATGATCGGGTAGTAGTTAGTAGTGAAGAATTTCAGGAACGTTCGCCCATACGGGTGCTCAGCAATGATGAGGTACCAGAAAATCTGTTCAACAGTCGACACCATCAACACAACAACAACTTTGATGATAACAACTTTAATAACAACTTTGACAACGATTATGATAACAACAATGGGTTTAATTCAAACAACTTTGAGACAATCAGAAGGACAACCAGTTCAGGGTTTGGCAGACAACCGTCCAATTTGTTTGACGACTATAATGCCGACGATTTTGTAACCGTCCGAAAGATAACCAATTTTAGGTCAAAAAAATAATAATTAATTTTATTTTTTATTTTATTTTTTTGGTACTAAAATACTAGAAAATTATACTAATATTATATTAAATAATTAATTAATTAATTTATGATAATTATTATTTTGTTTGTTTGTTTGATTTTTATATATACAAAATATATATGTGTTTTTTTAATAGAAATTAATTTGTTATTATTATTATTATTATTATTTTGTTGTTGGTAATTTTATTGTTATTGTTTTTAAAAATTTTTCACATAAAAAATGTACTTGTTAATTATTATTATTATTACATTGTTGATTTGTTTTTAAATTTTTTGAACAAAATTTATTACTTGTTTATATTATAGTTTATATATCAATATTTTTTTTGTGTAAATATTATTTATAAATTGTTATAAATGTTTTTATTAAGTTAGTGTATGTATGTATGTATGTRTGTGTGTRTGTRTGTRTGTGTGTATGTGTGTWTGTGTGTGTGTGTGTCTATGTGTCTATGTGTCTATGTGTCTATGTGTCTATGTGTCTATGTGTCTATGTGTCTATGTTTATGTCTATGTGTTATCATCATTGAAGATCACATAAAGCCATTAGTATTTTTTTATATATATTTTTTTTAATTTTCAAAAACATGATAAATGTAAAGATAAATTTATATATATATGAAAGTTGAATGTTTGCTTATAAATGAAAAATTAATTTTTTTTATAAAATGTTTTGTTATAAAATTTTTAATTTACCTGTACTGTATTATATATGTTAAATAGTGTCAAAAAAATATTGTTAAAATTTGTAATAATAATAAAATTTATAAAGTATTTGTTATTTGTAAAAAAATTGATATTTGTTTTAAATAAAAATTTTTAATTTTTTTAATATCACTAATCTGGAAAAAAATTCAAAAAAAAATAAATTCTAGTATTTTTCCAAATAATATTTATTAATAGATAAAAAAAAGTAATAGTAAACAAATTGTGTAAATTTCATTAAAAATTTGAAATATTTATAGCTTATCTGTTATATATATATATATATTAAAAAAATTTTATTTTCAAAAATGATTCAGGTGATTTCGGAAAATTTTACACTTAAATAATTATAATAAATTTCAAAACTAAAAACAATTATTTTCCAATTATTTTTTTCAACAACATTATAGCATTTTTAAAAAAAATAATAATATTGATTGATTATCAAGCAATAAAAAAATAATTGTTTTATATTTTTTGTATTACTAATATGTTTTTCCACATTTTTTTTAATTATATGGGAATTTCCTCTCAATTTTATTTTATCATAAATGATTATTTAACGATCAATAAATGTTTGCAAAAAAATTATATTATATATATAAGTAATGCAAATAATAAAAAATTTAAAAAAATAATTAATTAAATAATAATTATAATAATAAAATTGTTCTAGCATAAATAATAATAAATGCCCAACAATAATAATAATAAGACACGACACATAAAATAACTATTTATTATAACTTTATTTTTTTTGTTTTTATAATAATTTACAATAAAACTAATGTCAAAAAAAACTAGTTTGTATTGCATAGATAATACTATACATATAATAATAATAAATTTTAAATAATAATATAAAATAGTTAGCTATCATATACTGTACGATAATATTTATAGTCTATTGTTATAAAAAAAATTACCATGAACAATCTTATCATCATCATAAATTGAAATAAGATTAAATAATTTATTATAACATTTGTAATGTTTTTTTTAACAATTAATAGTAATATTAATATCAATTAAAAAAATTACTAATAATAATAATAACAAAACTATAGTAAAGTTTTATTTTATAATTATTTTTTTGTTGTATTATTCTATATAATTGAATAGTAATTATTATCTAATATATATACAGTATTTATATAGTTTTATAAAAAAAAATTAATTATTAATTTAGTTAATAATAATAATAATAATAATGAATTATTTGAAACTATTTTCGGTAACATATATGGTGTCCATAATAATAATATTGTTGACATTAATGTCTAGTCCACTGTCGACGATACTGGTGGCCAGTCAACCTACCGGTGCCTCAACCCGGCGCCCACCCCGTCACTATGATGTTGTCCGACCATATATCAGGACAGTTAGCAACCATAACAACAACAACAACAACAACAACAACAATCATACCGTTACCGATTTTGGTGAGACCACCAGTAGTGGTCAAGTAGGACAACAACAATCAACAATATAACAATATAAAACAAGTTTCAAAAAATACTAAACTATTTTTTTTTAAATTTAATTCTAGATTTATTGATATATTATTTTTTTAAATAAAAAAATCTAATAATTTTATGTAATCTATAATTTAGTTTTTTTTTTGGTTAATTGTTTGATTAAATTAATTTAGTAATTAATTAGTACTAATACAGTAAAAAAATGCTTTATTTTTTAATATTATTTTTTTATTAATTAACTTTATCAATCATTAATTTTATTAATGATTCATGAAATTTAATCATTGATTCATAAATATATTAATTTATAATTAAGTTACACAATTATATATTATTAATAAATATATTTGATTTAAAATTTTAATATAAATAATATGAATAATCAAATAAATTAAATTATTATATTATATAATAATTTTTAAAAAAAATTACAGTATTATTGTTCAATAATTTATTTATTTTTTGTTACAACTATTTTGCAAATATTTTTAACAATTACTAACTATAAGTATATATATACTTTATTATTCATACTATTATTATTATTATTATTATTATTATTACACTAATACTTTAAAAATATGTAATTTTTAACATGTATAATAAAATTGCTTCAAGGTATTTAAGTGAAAAAACAAAAAATAAATAAATTGTTTGACAACTAAGTGTGCAATTATTTTTTTTAAAAAATAAATCATTATTACTACAAATATTAATATACAGTATATTTTTTATATACAATTTATTATAGTATGAATGAAAAAATAAAAACTAAAAGTCAATCATTAAAATAAAGTCAATCATAAAAAAAACATACAGTAGTTATGATTTCCATTATGGAAATAACTAACTAATAATAATTATATACTTTAGTATATATATATACTGTATATATAATAAGTAAATGACAGTAAAATCCTATTTCCATTACATTTACTTGTATTATACAAAAGTGATGATTGACAGGAAAGTTATTTTAGTAGTTGTTTTAGTTTTTTTTTGTTTTGTTTGTTTGTATTTTTGATTTTTCATTATTTTTGAGTCAAATAATTTCTAGTGAAAGTTAATATACTATTTAATAAAAAAAATTATACCCAGAATACTATAGTACAGTATATATATACAGTATATAAACTTCAACAACAATTTTATTATTAGTAAAAATATATATTATTATTGTTGTTATGTTTGAATGATTACTGCAAAAAAAGTTTAGTGTCTTTTTAATTAACAATTATTTTTTGTTTGTTTGAAAAAATTATTTTCAATTACTTTTCTCTCTCTCTCTCTCTCTCTAAAAAAATAATATCAGTTTGTATTCAATGTGTGATTTAATTAGTCATAAATAGTTTCAAATTTCTATTTAAAAATATATATATACTAATAATAATAAATCTATTAAAATAAATTCAATAATAATAATAATAATATTTTTTGAATTTTAATAATGAAAAACTTTAATAATATAGTGATTAGTTTGTTGTCGACAATTATAATGGTTACCATAATTGTGATTACATTACACTTATCAATGGTTGACTGTCAATGGCGGACACGGCGTCCGATACGACACTATAACCCGGAGTTTCCGACCGTCCGACGATTGACACCCAGACCACCATTACATCAGTTGACAACAACACCGCCTACTGATGATAGGCCATCAAAAAAGTTACGATCGAAAGGACAGTCGGATGATTATAATAGGAGGACTAGAGGACAGTCGGATAACTATTATAATAGGAGACGACAACAATCGCAACGAATTTATTATAATGATTATGAATATTAAAAAACAAAATATATATTTTTTACTGTATTAATCATTAAATTAATAATTATTTAAATATATATATATCTCTCATATCATATACAGTATATATATAGTTTATATTTTTTTTAAAAATATTTTATTTAAATTAATATTTTATATTTATTAGTAATTATTATCATTTTGCTAAAAAACATAATTAGTTTTTATTATTGTATATGTAAATCATTTAAAATATAATTATCATAATTTTTTTAATACTACTGTATTATTATTATTATTATTACTGTATTATAAAAAAATAAACTATTGATTGACATATATATTATCAATACATATAATATAAGTATCCTAATAATAATAATATAAAAATAAATACAATTAAAATATAAACTCAATTTATTAAACTATATATATAAATATAATTTTTTTTTTTAAATTAGTTAAGTTTCTAATAATTTTTTTGTAATAAATTAAAATTTATTATAAAAAAAATTTTTAATAGTTCAAAAATTAGACAAAAAATTTAATGTAGCAGAGCGTGGTTTCGATCCACGGACCTCTGGGTTATGGGCCCAGCACGCTTCCACTGCGCCACTCTGCTAGCTATAAATACCAGGAGCTTAATTGTCCTAGACAATAATTATGTTCAAATTCATCATGGCTGAAAATATACATATACTAGTAATACATAAATTACGTCAATAAATAAAAAATTTAATATACAATATATAATTTAATTACTTTAAATTTTAGTAATTTAAAGATATTATATTATAATTTAATTTTTTTTTTTATAAATAAAATGATATTTTTATTCATTTATTTTTGTTGTTTAAAATATTTAGTTTGCCAATTATGTTTTATCTTGTTTATTTTTCTAAAATAAAAAAAATCAACAAAGTAATTTTAAATACACAAAAAATTCAAATATTTTTTTAGTTTTATTTATTTTAGTTTTTTTTAAATTATTATTTCTAACACAAAATGATTTTTACAAATTATATTTATTTTTTTTTGTTTTAAAGAATTTGTTCAAAAAAATAGTTTTCTATTTAATTATTATTTTTTACAAATTAAGCGTTTTTTAAATATTTATAATAAAATAAATACATTTATACAGTATTTTTGTGTTGTAATTAAAAATATTATCTCTCTTTCTTTCTCTCTCTCTCTCTCTCTCTCTATATATATATATATATATATAATGATTATTAAATTTTAAATTTATTAATGTTTACAAAAATTATTATTTTTCATATTATCTTTAAAAAAAAAATTGTCACAAAATAAATAAATAATATTTTTATACTTGTATTTAAAAAAATATATTTATAATAAATATATTATATGTATTTTTAAAAAAATTACATATTTTTCCTGGATGATGACAAAAATATTATATATATATATATTTATATTATTTTGTTGCACAATTAAAATGTCGTAGATTAAAAAACTAATAATAAAACTATATCTATTCATCAAAAAATATTATTATTATTATTATTACACTCTATGTATTACACAAAAATATTATTATTATTATTACCCAACCTTAATTACAAATATATATTTTTTTGTCAATAAAAAAATAAACCCGTATAAGTTTTCAATAAGTTACTATTATATATATATATAAATATATTATTAAGTTGTATATTTAAAAAATAATGTGACATTATTATTATTAATGTTTATAAAAAAAATATAATTATAATTTATGTTGTTTATGTGCAATTATGTATTATTTTTATAAATAAAATAAAATATGTAATTTTTTTAGCATAATACAATATATACTGTATATATATATATAGATATATTGTATATGTATATAAATATTATAGTATTGTATATTAATGTTTTTTTTAATTAAAAAGTTTTTAAAAACATTAATATATTATTATTATTATTAATAACATTTGAGATTTGACAACATTGTTAACTATAGTTTAAATAAATGTATTGATTTGTGTGTGTATGTATGTATGTATTTTAACATAAATGTATCATGGTAATTATTATTATTATTATTATTATTAAAAAATAATTCAATCAATAAATATATATACAGATAGACACAAAACTAATKAATTATGAAACAATAAACATTAATAATAATAATAATGTGTAATAAATAAATAAAATAAATAAATTATAATAATAATTATTTATAAATAAATAACTTAATTAAYTATTTTTTAAAAAATGTGCCCAGGTGAACATTTGAAATAATGTTGTTTTTTACACAAAAAAATTTCTATACACACATATTAGTTAGATAATAATAATAATAATAATAATAAATTACAACATTATAATAATAATTGAAATGCATTTATATTATATAAATTAATTGTTTTTAAAATAAATAATTAAAATCAACTAAAAATTAATAAATTAATGATAATGATTGATTGATTCATTGATTGATATAATGATTATTATTATTAATTAATTAATTATTTATGATATTTTGATGATGGTGATTTATAGTACCTATCGTTACTATTATTATTATTATTATTATTATTATTATTCATATTCATATAGCGTTCAAATTTGTTTGACGGGAAGTCTATGCGCGGCAATACTTGTCCACYACTACCGCCACCGCTGCCGCCGCGACTCCCGGAGCTACCACTGCCGACACCGCCKCCGCCGCTGCCCGTAGTGTCCATCGATGCCGACCCGGAATTGCCGTAAATTTTCGGTGAATTACTACTACTATTACTACTACTACTAATCGATAGTTTGTTGAAATGCAAACAATTTATATCATCTAAAAAAATAAAAAATAATWATTATAATTATTATAATATTTTTTTTTAWAAAAAATAAAAATAAAAATATTTAGATACGATATAAAAATTATAAGTTATAATATTTTATTATTATTATTTAAATATTTATATAATAAAATAGATAAATAGATAGATACTTATAATTAAATATATAATAAAAAAACAATAAATATCGATAAAATAATTTTATAAATATTATATTATTATAATTATTATTATCTTATATGAATAAATATATGTWTAAATATAAAAATAAAACAAAATTAAATAATTACTGTTTAAAGTCGACATTATAATTGAAATTTTTATTTAAAAAAACTAGTATTTAATTATCAATAATATATTAGTTTAYTAAAAATATGAACTTGCAATATATAAATATTTATAAAATTTAAAATATTTTTATTTTACTAGTATTAACAACAATATATAATATTTTTTTAACTAAATAATAATCATTAATTAATTGCATTACAGTGTTAATAAGTGTATTAAAACTAAAATCAAAAAATAAAATAAAATATTTTATCATAATCATACATTTTTCTTAATTAATTAATTTTTTTTATATACAACTAGCAATGATTATTAACAATGATAATACATTATAATAATTTATATATATATATATAAATAGAAATATAATATAATATATAATGAATATAAAAATTAATTTTATTTAATAAGAAATTATATTTTTTATCGATTTTGCTTACATTTGGCCTTCATTTCAGTCTATATTTAATTGAAATTATTATTATTATTATTATTACAAAATTTTTTTATAGTAATAATAAGAAATTAATTTACACAAAAAAAACGTCAAAATTTAATTACTTATTAATTATACGAATTATAGATAAAAATAAATAATTTAATTTAATTAATTAAATATTATTATTAACTAAACAAAAAATAAATATATCACAGAATATATATATATATATATATATTTTTCGACAATACAATAGCACTGATTGTTGTTTTAATTAAATATTTTTAATAATTATTATATATATATATATATATATTAAACTTCAATACAATCAATTGAATTGTATATATATATATATATATATATATATATATATATATATATATATATATTATATATATATATTAATTATTATTAATCACTAAACTGTTAGTTAGATTTTAACATTGAATTAATAAATTTTTTTAAATAAATAAAATTTCTTATAGTATTTGCGACAAAAAAATATATTTATATATATTATTATTATTAATATTATTACTATTACTATCGATATTCATAATGTATTTTTTTTAAGCGCATTCGCATATATATATATATACAGTATATATATATATATAGATATTATATTAACGTATATATTATACTATCGTATATAACACTGTATTAATAACACATACATAAAAAAATTCATTTATAAATTCAGTGGTTTTTATTTTATAGTTAGTTATATACTGTTTGTTTGTATATACAGTATAACTAGTATTTCAATATCTTTTTATTTTGAAATATACTGTATATATACAGTATTTAGCTGTCATTTCTATTATTATTATTATTATTCAAGTGTGTGTGTGTGTGTAGAGTAGTATCAGTGGTGATGATGTTGAGGACAGGGAGACACATACAGTACACTACATTACATACAGACACCACACCAAACAAAACTCCTATCGACGGCATAAGACAACTGTGTGTGTAATGACTAGTTAAATGAAGGCCATTCATCATAACCTTGAATGGTTGTGCTGACTGTTCACAACCAATCACAGACACTAAGCGATGCCTACTGTGTGTGTGTGTGTGTGTGTGTGTGTGTGTGTGTGCAGAGAGAGAACACCATAGACTCGAACATACCGGTGCTGATTGTATGATATATACACACTCATACACATACACACACACACACACAGAATCTATTGTATAGMAGTWATATATACTGTATATAAGTTATATATATATATATATAGGTACAGTACTGTGCAATCTCAATATAACTATTATATATAGCAAGTTCTGCTTTATTTTTTTTATATATATATACGCATATTACTGTACAGTACACACTGTTATAGACACACACACAYACATACATAGAMACACACACACACATACATACATATATACACACATACATACATATATACACACATACATACATATACACATAGACACACATACACACACATACATACACACATACATACATACATACATACATACAAATACACACACACATATATATACACACATACATACATATATACACATACATACACACACACACATACACACACATACATACACACATACACACATACACACACATACACACAGACACACATACACACACACACAYACACACACACACACACACACACACTGCCTCTCACATCACAGAATATATGGTACACTAGACTATATGTTTATATTACATATATTTATTATTAATAGTTACGGTTGCTTAGCATACATAGTATAGTAATATATATAGTGTATTTTGTGTGTATGTGTATAACATTGTGTGTGTGTGTGCCGTATGTTTATGTTTAAAAATATACACTATTATAATTATACTATATATATATATATATATTGTATCTACAAACCTTGATGAGATTTCAAATTGAAATAAAATATGTAACAAAAATTATATATACAGTATATGTTTTACCTGGAGATTACCTTGAAAGATCAAATTGATATTATATTACAATTATTATTATTATTATTAGTTTTGTTTGTTTGTTTGTTAAGATGATTGCTTATCTAGTTTTTTAAAAAAAAATTATATACAATGTATAAAATATATTAATCTGAATTATTATTATTTTTAAAAAAATAATGATAATAATTGATATCATGTGAATAGTATGTAATGTTTTGTATTTAAAACCATATATATATATATATAAAGTAGTATTTTATTAGTAATAATTTTTTTATCGATACGATTATTATAAAAATCTATTTATTTATTTTTTGTGTGTACTTTGTAAGTGTAATCTACTTATATGTCGAAAAAATATTTAAAGATTATATTTATAGTAATATTATATTGATATATATATATATATATATATATTACACAATAGTTAAAGTCCAATAAGTTATATATTATACAAAATTATGTTTCTAATACATTTCAATTTGAAAATAATAATAAAATTTAATTATGATTTATTTAAAAAAAAATGTATCAACTATCAATATTTTGTGATTTTTTTGTGTAAATTATTTTATAAAAATTAATTAAACAAAACAAATTTTTTTTAACAATAAATTAGTATTTTTATTGTTTATGTAGTATCTAATCATAATTTAAGATCTATAAGTCAAATATATATATAAATTTAAAAATAAATTAAAGTTAGTATATAATTTTTTTACTTGAAAATAAATTTTAGTAGCTGATTTACCTTGAATAGATCTAGATTTTTGATGGATTTTTATATATATATATATAATTATTTATTTATTTATTTATTTCAATACTAAACATTGTACAGTGTGTGTGTGTGTGTGTGTGTGTGTGTGTGTGTGTGTGTGTGTGTGTGTGTGTGTGTGTGTGTGTGTGTGTGTGTGTGTGTGTGTGTGTGTGTGTGTGTAATCCTTGAATAAAAATAAAATTTTTATATTTAATACAAACAAATGCACACAAAAAATCAATATTTGCATACATAGTACAGTATATAGTATACACATATAATTTATATACCGTATATATATATATATATATATATATAATATTGTACAATACAGTAATACAAGTACAGTATTGTACAATATATTAAAATAAATTTGTATTATTTATATATAAATATATATATATATATAATTCAGGATAAAAATGTTTTTAATAATTAGTAAAATTATTATTTAAACAAATATTTATTGAATTATAATTGAATAATTTTTTATGTTGAATAAAATCATAATTAATAGTTACTAAATTAATTACTAAATTTAGTATAAAAATAATAATACTAATAAATATTGTTGATATATTTTTATAATAATAATTATGTATTATGTTATAACTGCAGCCTAAAATTAAAAAATTTAATTAATAAATTAATAAATTTTTTAAAACTAATCATTTAATTTTTTTTTTAAAAATTAATACCCCATATGAATCCAATTTATAAGGCAATGTTATATTAGTATAATGCCATTGATTTTGATTTTCATCATATATTTCAACAGTGTTGGTGATGCCATCGCCTAAAAATAATAAATAATATTAGTAGAAAATTATTTTGTTATTAAAAAAATTATAATTAAATTAATTATTATAAATTTTTATATGTATTTTTTAATAATAATAATTAAAATAATACTTGTATCGCCTCCCAATGCATATAATTTATTTTGAAAAACAATTAATTTAAAATTCAATCGTTTAATATTCATTGATGCTAAAAAWWTTTTAAAAAAATTATTAATTAGTAAAATTATTTGTAAAAAAAAATTTTGATTTATAAATTTATATCAAAATATAATTTATAAATTCATATCWAAATATAATTTATAAATTCATATTAAAATATAATTTATAAATTCATATCAAAATATAATTTATAAATTCATATCAAAATATAATTTATAAATTCATATMAAAATATAATTTATTTATAAATTCAWATCAAAATATTTATTTATAAATTTATATCAAAATATAATTTATAAATTCATATCAAAATATAATTTATAAATTCATATAAAAATATTTATTTATAAATTCATATAAAAATATTTATATATAAATTCAAATCAAAATATTTATTTAAAAAAAAATTAATAACCAATTGGTGTCCATTGGTTAGCCCTGGGATCATATGTTTCGCATGTTTTACCATTACTATTACCCGCACCGCCACAAACATATATATTGCCTAAAAATGATGCTGCACCAAATTGATATCTAATTGATGATAATTTAATTTTTAACTTTTTTAATATCTAATAAAATTAAAATTTAAAAAAAAATTAAAATAATAATTAATCTACCTTGTTGAATGCATATTAGTCAAATTAGTAGCTGACCATCGCTTAGCTAGTATATCATATTTTTCCATTGAATTCATGTATCCACCATCAATACGACTACCCCCACCAATAGCGTATAGATAGCCACAGTGAGCTACCAGTGCCAGACCACGCCGACACTCAATCATTGATGTCGTAAACAGCCATTTATTTGCTGAATAATATTCACATTGATTTAAAATAGATCCTGAATTAGCTAAAAAATATTTATAATATATTAATAATTATATAACAATATATATACATAAATATATTTAAATTTAGTTAAATTATTTAAAATTTTATTTTTTTTTGTTAACAAAATTTTTAAAATTATTTAGATTTACCCTGATGTCCACCGCATACATAAATACTATCATTAATAACGGCTACACCAAAATTACTATTAAATTAAGCCAAAAAAAAATAATTAATAATTTTTTATTAATAAAATAAAATAAAATTAATTAATTTAATTATTTATTTATACCCGCGTTTTAAATTCATAGATACGGACATTGGTTTCCATTTATTTGTTTGCGTATCGTATGTTTCGACACTATTCATACCATCCCTACCCTTAATAATCAAAAAATAATTTTAATTTTTTTATATTTTTAATTTTATTTTCTAATTGAAAAAAATATCCATACATTCCAACCGCCCATTGCATACAATTGATGATTATTAGTACCGTATGAAACCAAACCAAACCATTGCCGTTCAATAGACATATCGGCTATCGGTTGCCAAATACCCGGGTTGAATCGGGTATTATATTTATAACACGTGGACAACACGCGCGCTGTTGTTGTCGTATCATTTTGACCGCCGCATAGATAAATATAACTATCCTTTAACTAAATTTTTTTTAAAAATTAAAAATCATATGATATTATAAATATTTTTTTTTAAAATACCTGTATATTAGGTGTAGTTATATTTAATGCAAAAATACTATTAAAATTATATATTAGAATTGATTGAATCAAAATTACATTTAAAAATATTATAATCATTATATTTTTCTCAAATAATTTTGTTTATTTTCAACAATTTTTTTTATATTATTATAATAAAACACTAAATTTGTTTAACTGTATAAATATTTATTATCATTATTGTTAAGTCACTTGTAATTATATTCAATACTTTATATTATCACTATTTTTTTATTTAATAATATTTAAGTACTGTATAATAATAATAATAATTTAATAGTACAAAGTTTAAGTACTTAAGTAACGAAATATAATGAAATATTATTTATTAATAATAAATTAATTTTTATCAAACATAACATATAACTGTATAATAAAGTTTTTGTAATTTTAAAAAAAAATCTATAGTAATAGTAGTATTATATAATTAAATTATAAATAAAATTAGTCACAAAAAACACACTATTAATTATTTATTTTTTTAAATTTATAAATAATAATATATATTATTTAGTTATTTTATTTTCAAATTTAATCAATTAATTAATATATTTATTAAACAAAAAATTAATTTTTTAAATTACATTTTAATAAGATTAGCTGAAATTCGTTGACTATTATTATTATTATTATTGTAATTATTATTATGACTACTATTACTATTATTATTACTACTATTACTACTATATATATTGAAACCATTGCCACCACCGCCGCCGCCGACACTCATCGACGATCCGATACTTGTTTCGCCAAAACTGATAACACTGTCCCTGAGATTGGACTGACCATAGCTGATGAATGTCGACGATCGGCGTGTTGGCCGACGACGACGGATACAACAATCCAAACAATTCAACCATCGATTAGACAGACCGTAGCGCCGATAGATTAGAAATACCGAAGCAATTACCGCTGCCAGTAGTAATAATACTATAAATATGGTCATCGGTACGGCTATACTGGCACCAGTAGTATATTGATCGGCAATAGTTTTGAATTGTTGAAAATATTTGTCGTCTATTAATATTAATTTTTTTTAATAGTTAGTAATTAGTTAATAATTAGTAATTAGTTAATAATTTAGTTAAGTTAGTAATTAGGGTATTATTACCGGCACAGATAGGTTCGGCTACACTCCATTTACCCGATTTCGTACAGATGGCCGTTCGCGGACCGATCATTATATGCCGGCCCTGTTCAAGGTTTTCCAAACGGCACCTGAACTCGACTATAGTTCCCAAAACGGCCCGATCCTGGCCATCGATAACCAGCGTATTGAAATAGTTGCGCTCCAGTGTACCGTAGGCGGAATCAATTGGACACAACTCGTATAAAACACATTTAGGAAAGTCATCCTATGATAGGTATTATTGTGTGGAAAGGTATGGTTAGCTCAGAAAAAATATGATTTCCCCAAAACTATTTAGTGATACTTACTATCCAATTGCCCGAATGACTACACCGTACAAACTCGTTGCCCACCAGTTTGTAGCCATCGTGACACTGATAGCGAACATAATTGGCCTCCAGATTCAGATAGACGTCCGAATTGGGTACGACTTCAGGTGTTCCGCATTTATCGGAAGCCTCGAACAGCATTAGTCCGCAAAAAGCGACAGTAGTTTCGTTAGTCATATTAAAACTACGGTGAAAGGCCTGGGGATTGATGTGAATGTTGATTAAGTTAGTTGTCTGACGATAGCCATAGTAGTGTTGTCTATGGTTTTCCCTATAAAATTATTATATAAAAAAATAAGGAAAGGTATCATTTTGTTATGACATTAGAAAGACAGAGAGACAGAGAGACAGAGAGACAGAGAGACAGAGAGACAGAGAGACAGAGAGACAGAGAGACAGAGAGACAGAGAGACAGAGAGACAGAGAGACAGAGAGACAGAGAGACAGAGAGACAGAGAGACAGAGAGACAGAGAGACAGAGAGACAGAGAGACAGAGAGACAGAGAGACAGAGAGACAGAGAGACAGAGAGACAGAGAGACAGAGAGACAGAGAGACAGAGAGACAGAGAGACAGAGAGACAGAGAGACAGAGAGACAGAGAGACAGAGAGACAGAGAGACAGAGAGACAGAGAGACAGAGAGACAGAGAGACAGAGAGACAGAGAGACAGAGAGACAGAGAGACAGAGAGACAGAGAGACAGAGAGACAGAGAGACAGAGAGACAGAGAGACAGAGAGACAGAGAGACAGAGAGACAGAGAGTATGGCTTAACTGTAAACTAGTATATAATGTATTTTTTAAAAAAAAATTACTTTTTATTTCCACTGTTTTGCTGCTCATCCATACACCTGAACGATACCTGAGTGAGACCCGAGTTCATACCGGTTTCAATCACTTTGGTCACATCGCACTCAATTTTACCGCTACCATAACCGTTAGTCACAATGTCGGCTTTCACAGGCACGGGTTCACCGGCCAATTTCGATGCCCGGTCCACATGAAACATATCTTCGTCCAGATTATGAAATATATTTGCAGTACCAAAACGTACAGCAAAATAGGACATCTTAACCGACCGGGACAGGTAGATTGTCCAGGTAAACTGTTTGTCGGCTACCAGATCCAATTGGACACAATCGGTATTTTCTAGATAATAGTTGTTTTTTTAAAGGGTACAGTAGTTTATTATTATTATAATTATATATATATATATATATATACCGTGTTGTATATAATTCCAGTATCGATGGTTAACCGTAGTGTTTATCGGCGGATACGACTGTCGGGCCGTACCTGTATTTTCCTGTACCGATATAACACGTGTAATATCGGTACCGCCAACCGGCGTAAAACATCGGCCCAGCCGGCCCGTCCACCTACCATCTATACAGATACGATGTTCAAAATCGCTGGCCATATAGTCGAACCGTGATTCGCACCCATAGGTAATAACTGTACCATTCGGATAACTGGGTTTGATATCGATATCGCCTTTCAACTGAGCTATATATACGTTAATCAGATCCGGATCGTAGTTGAATATACGCGAGTATCGGGGAATGGCCGGTATACCACAATCGTTTGGCGGGTGCTGATGACGTGCACTAAATGACAAGTGTATGTTAATGATAGCACCGTTAGATATTTTTTAGTTGTTGGCTATGTAAACTACTATACATACAAATCGGGTAGTTTTGATTTTTGTGTCAAAACAAACTCATTTAATTCGGCCAAATATAATGTAAAATCATTTTCATCTATTAATATATTAAAATATAAATTATAGTATTAAAAAATTATCTAGCTAATTTTTTTATAAAAATAATATAGCTATTTTTATAAAAATAATATAGCTAATTTTTTTATAAAAATAATCTAGCTAATTTTACTTAAAAAAATAATCTAGCAAATTTTTTTTATAAAAATAATCTAGCTAATTTTATTTTAAAAAATAATCTAGTTAATTTTATTTAAAAAAATAATCTAGCTAATTTTTTTTATATAAAAATAATCTAGCTAATTTTTTTATAAAAATAATATAGCTAATTTTTTATAAAAATAATCTAGCTAATTTTATTTTAAAAAATAATCTAGCTAATTTTTTATAAAAATAATCTAGCTAATTTTTTAAAATTTGATAACCTAACTAACCTAGACAAACTGGATCCTCGCCACTCCATGTGCCATTAGGCATACAAAATTGTACAGAATCGCCAAACAATGTCATACGGGGGGTGCCAGCGGCAGCACCGGTAGTATTATGAGCTGCTGGTGCTATCGGTTTATCATCGCACGAATAGATAGCCTGACTATCGGTTATTCCGACAACCGTATCGCCATCAATACCGCTACTGTACAGCTTATTATAGTGGACAGTAAGCGATAGATCCTGGATTACTTTATTGGGCATTATTGGACAGGTATTGTTTGGTACACAACCGGGAAACTGGTCCACCCATTTGTGATTGTTTCCGCAAATTACACTCTAGTTTTCGCAACAAAAAATAAGTTTTCAATCAATGGTTAGTATCTATGGGTACCAGTATGTAGACTATACTAACTTCGCTACCGACCAAATAAAAGCCGTCATCGCATTTAAAAGTGTAGCCAATAGGCGAATATAACATACCGGAGCCACTACTGTCGTAGACCGGTTCGTATGTCGAATACAGCGGTATGTCTGGTTGGCCGCACATCCCATGATTGTAGGTATGCCTGTAGGACATAGTTTCGCGTACATGTAGTTCACATACAGTTATCTGGTTTACAGCGAAATCGATGGTTATATTTTTAGCATCACCTCCTCCTCCTCCACCATCAGTGTGTTCAATATCGTCCTGTTTTACGCTCGGGTCGCCCACCAGTTCACAGATATAGGTATATCTGTAGAGTTTCTCATAGATGTCTACCTGTTCGACACGTTCGGCCAGACACTGTCTATAGGGGCCAACATATACCCCGGAGATTACCGATCCGTTTTGACGGACATCTATCGTGGAACTCATACCGTCGGTGTTGACCACTACTATTACTTGATATATCTGCTCGATTGGCCACTTGAACACTACAAGCCATTGAAGTTTCTGTACCCGTTGTGACTTGATTTGTGTGTGCAGACACTCTCCCGCACTATCGTGATTCCCGTAGTAGGTCATCAACTGATACTTATCATAGTCTTTCCAATAGTTAGTACTACCACCACTACTATAGTACAGCTGCTGGGATGTATAGGTCCCAGTAATCGTATGATTGGTTATGTCGACCGCTACGATCGTTTCCAGCCAACGGCGCGGTAATTCCCGAACTAATAATAATATTTAAATTTATAAAAAAAAATATTATTAGTATTAATAGATATAACTTATAATATACTGTATAATAATATTTTTATTTATTTAATTTTTTGTTGCACTCATATAATCCTAATAACATATGATAATAATAATACCAAAAACTTAATTGATCTAGCAATTTTTTTTAATTATTACTATTATTATTAAATAGTATTTTAAGTTTTATTTAATTATTTTCAAACAAAACAAACCACCAAAAAAATCTACTATAATTTACTTAACAATAATACTAATTTTTTTTATAACAAATTATGTATAATTATTTTAATTAAATTTTAAATTTAATAATTAATAATTATAATTAATAGATTCAATAGTTAAAATAAGATTAGCAAAAAATAATAGCTGGGGTGAAATAAGTTATTTATATAAAAAAACTAAATTATATATTTTATAATTTAAAATTATTATTTATTTATTATTATTATAATTAATATTTATAATTTTAATTTTTCATAATAACTTATTTTTACCCAGCTATAATTTTATTTATTGATGTTATTTTAATTCCTATTATAAATTTATTAATTATTAATTAATACTAATTAATATTATATAATATATAACTATATATAAGTTAATATAATTATACTAATTTATATAGCTAAGTTATAAAATATAACTAACTAATTAATATTAATTACTAATTATCTATTAATAACTAATTATTAGGTATATATATATATATATATATACTGTACCGCAATGTGGTATATCCCCTGACCATCGACTTTTCATACACTTTCGGCTACCGTTACCAATCAGATACTGATCCTTGTATTCGCAATAGTASTSAACCTCCTCGCCCTCCGTATAGACACTACGCAATGGTCTAACCGTTGCGTGCATTGGCARGGCTGGGAAACCGCAATCACCTAAAATTACCACGATCAAATAACTATAGCTAATTAATAATATTTTCAATATTATCAATAATAAATCTCTACTGGTCATTTTTTATATATATATAGTTAATAATAATAATAATAATAAGTGTATTATTATTATTAATAATATTTTTTTTTAAGTATAAACTTATAATATTATTATTGACTAAATAATGTTTTATAAAAATAAATTATTTTATTAATAGTATTATTATTATTATTATTATTACTAATATCATCTGTAAAAACTAATTTTGTGTCTAAATTTTTTGTTATGTGTGTGTAAATTGTTTACACAGATTTGTTTTTTCAACAAATAGTTTTAATTTTGTTTTATTTATTTATTTTTTTGCTGCAAAAATAATTATCATACAATTATTTTCAATGTAACAAAAATTTTCATATATATATATATAGAAAATAAATATATATTAATTATACTGTATATACTGTATATATTAATCATAAATTATGATTCAAATAATATATATTCAAAAAATAATAATAATAAATTTAAATTATTGATAACAAACTAATAGATAGATAGATAAAAATTGATTTTTTTGWGATAAACAATAGCAAATAAATAAATTGAATTATTTTAAAATTGAATTATTTATTTTTTTGATAGATAAATTAGATCTAATTTTAGATTAGATTATTAGGGGGGGAGGGAGGGGTAAAGTTATTTATTAATTTATTCTAAAATTTTTTATATTAATATTTAGTTTAAATTATTAATTTATTAAATATATATTTAGTTTAAATTATTGATAAATTTTCGAAATTTTCATCATTTTTTTTTAATTATAATTAATATAAAATAACTTAAATTTTTTTTTTTTTWAATATATTTAAAGAATTTTATTTGATATCACTTTTTTTTATCTTAATATAACAAAAAACTTACAATTGTTTACAACAAATAAAAAATATTTTTTGTTTTGTTTATCGCTTTTTTTGTTTGTTTTGTTTTGTTTAAACTTACAAAATGAGAGAACAAACTATTATTTCTTTTTTAAAAAAAAAAAATTAATAAATTACAGTAAAATTTAAGCCAAAAATAATATATTTTTGCTAAAAAAAATTATATACTGATAATTATAATTAGATTTTTGTTTTAAAAATATAAATACATTTTTGATAATAACCAAAAAAAAGACAAAAAAAAAAGTAAATAATATTTTTTTGTATTTTTTCTCAAACAAAA